>NC_051163.1:39397674-39444223 GCF_013339745.2 Dermacentor silvarum
TTAGCAAACCGGTTGTCCTGACCGGGTTAACCTCCCTGCCTTTCCTTCTCCACTCTTTCCTTCCTTTATTCCTTATGAGAGACGCGCCATGAATGGGCACATATTCAGGGTACTGAAGACCTAAGAAGGCGGTAGAACACATACAAAACACACTAGGGAAATCACTGCCATCAAATATATGATATATATCAAGGAATCCGTGCGCTCTTGCAAAAAAAAAAGAAGAATGTGGGCAGCTTGCACTAGTGGTGCAAGGCTGGAGTAAACAGTGGACCTGGTGATCGACCTCTTCTTCCAGGTATTACTAGGCTTGGCTAAGTGTTTTGCTAGGAATTGCCAAGTGCTATTAGGCATGGTATGCCGAATCGGCTCGCCGCGACGCGCAGATTCTCGATTGGCTGTGCGACGCGCTTCAAGATGAGCGGCTTGTTCTTCGGTGTCCGGATCTTCTTTGGTCGTCTCATGTCTAGGCTACATGCACTCACCACAGAGTCACGAGAGTTCTGCCGCCATCGCGGCGGCTCCGAGCTTTATATCCCCAGTGACGTCACGGCCAAGGTGCACCTCCACACTTGCCGGGGCGTGGCTGGTCGAAACCAGCCGCCACCAGAGGCGCCGGCTGCAGCCACAGACTCCGCGCGCGTTCGGCGCGAACGCGGGGAAACGCGGACGGCGTCGGCAGCAGCTCTGCGCGTTGCCTCGTTGGTGCTGCTACAAGTTCTTTCTCTCTCTCACTCTTATTTTTATTTCTCTCTCTCGCGCACAGCGCGCGCATTCTCTCCACCCCTCTCCTTAACGTCCATGTCAAGGCAACAGGTGCACGGCACGGAAAGAAGGCGAAGCACACGCCGCTCCGCGAGTGGTGGTTGCTAGGCAACGCTCGGTGACGTCATCGCCAGGCCAAATTTTTGTTTGCACTACACGGCACCACGAAAACCTTAACAGCTCGCGGTGTTAAAGCAATTGTGAGCCGACATTACATGTACACGTTTTATGTCGCGATTTATTGTTTTGATCATGCAGAAGTCAGGAGTGCTTACTGCCATTGCGCGTTGTGGTCATTGAGGATGGTTGCTTGGTTATCAGGCGAAAAACCTGCAAAAGATCTCCGACCATCGCCAAAAATCCGAGGGGATGGCAAAGAAAGTTTCTCTCTAAATGGCACTCCTAGTTACTCCAGTGGCAGCTGCGTATGACGCGGCTGCGCTGAGTAACGTCATACGCAGCCACCGCGATTGCCGTGATTGAAAGCCATCTGTGATGAGCACAGAGTCTAGAAGCGCCGAGGGTTCATAGGTTCGTGTGCGCTGTGTTCTCGCCGCTTAGTTACCGTTGAAGCGACATGCAGCACGAAGGTAAATTCGCTCGCTGCTGCTGCCGTCTTCCCCACGCCAATGTTTTGACAGCGAGCGTCCGCGCTTATCAACTGAGTTGTGTTTCTGTTTGGCTGTACGCGCTGAAACCATGTCCGCTAATTTAGTATATGCGAACTTTCACGATTTCGCTTACTAACTTACGGCTGATACAACTACTATCCTTACTTCATACAGCTGTATACGAATTTGCTATCGCAATCGACGCTTCGCCTTCCGTGCGAAACTGCGACTTTTATTATTTCTCCACATCCTTATTCTGGCAAAAAAGCCATATTAGGCCTAGATAATAATCTAGTAACGACCCCATTGAGGGCTTCAGCTTTAATGGGAATAATAATGAAGTCAGTTAGCGCACTGCAGCTACCAACATTCCATCAATCTTCACTGACGCAGTCACGACGTTTTCTACAACGTAGTCATCATCAGGAATTATCTTTTTGTGTTACTCCAGCCCCCATGTGTAATGCCCAAGTAGGGTGCCCTTAAGGAAACAGAGTGCAAGAAGTTACATCTTTTCATCGCATCATTTTGTCACTATTGTATAAGGAAAATAAAGGCGTCTAATATATCATTGCTAGACCTAATCATGGCCATACCAGGTGACTTTCATGAGTCGGCTCAGTAAAGAGCAGCGTTCCCTCTGCTACTTCTTTAGGCTGTATCTTTACCGCTGCGAAGTGGAAGCTTATGCCTAGGCTTTATCATCAGACGCAAAGGCGGGACTAATGCTCTATTCAGTGGCTCTCTTTGTCTCTGTCGCCATTGCAGCTACACGTTTCCCACAGTTTTTTTTTCGTTTTTTTTTCGCTACCATGAGACTTTTTCCCGAATCCGAAACATGTCTAAAGAGAAGTAAAATAAAGAAAGAAAGAAGTGACACGTGCTTTTGTATAAATTCAGCGCTCAGACTGAGTTCGTTGAGACCTCTTTTCGGCTTCAGCATTATATACCGAACTTACTGGATTCTAACGTGCAGTGCCATGGGGGAAAATGAAATAAAATAGCATTTTCACCTGAAAATTGAGTACGAAACTAAAACTGCACTCCTAATTTCGTTCCACATAGGTTAAGTGGAACATTTTCGCAAATATATTCCGCTTACCTGATGAATCCTTTGTGAAAAGATAGATAGATAGATAGATAGATAGATAGATAGATAGATAGATAGATAGATAGATAGATAGATAGATAGATAGATAGATAGATAGATAGATAGATAGATAGATAGATAGATAGATGCTCGAAGGGATGGTACGGTAGGGTCCGGTGTTGTTTATGAAAAGATTATGCAGGAGCCACATGTTTGGAAGGAATGATTTTTTTAGTAACGTGTCGGCTGTGCCACGCCCATGCCACAATGCTGACGAAGGTTGGGCCACGGACATCTTTCAAACGTGTGCCGTCTGCATATACTTTCGATGTAAATATAGCAGACAAGAGACTCCGCCGAAGAAGAGCCGTCGCCTATATATCTTCGACCCGCATAGGTGCAACTTTGTGAGTGGAACATTTCATCACATATGTCCCACTTACTGAGTCGTACCTGTATGCGGAACAACACTAAGTGTAAAGTGTCAATTACACCCCCCCCCCCCCCCCCCGCCCCTTTTTCAAATCCTCCTTAATAACCTCGAAGGTCGTCCATCGGAGTACTGCGAGTGCTGGGAGGTTTTGATCACTTGAAACCACCTCAACAACAGGATTCAAAATGGTATCTTCAGCGACCTCACAGTTTCAAATTCTCCCTCTTTCGAGTCGGAAAAAGCAGCTCTTTCTATCTCTTACCATGAACATCTACTGAGTGAAACTAACCAGGCTGGTGCAGTTGCTGTGGCGTTATGCTGCTGAACACGAAGTCATAGATTCGATACCCGGCCTCGGCGGTAGCATTTCCACGGCGGACAAATGCGAAAATGCTCGTGCGCTTATATTTAGAGGCCCGTTTAAGAGACCCAGGTATTCAAAATTATTCTGGAGTCCTTGATTGCGGCGCATCTCGTACTCCCAGGATTGCTTCGGGACGTTGAACGATACGAATAAATCAACGGTGAGGAAACAATCGAGGGCTTTGAATTTCGCATTTCATGTAAAACGAGGAACACGTTACCGTACTGACAATAGCGTTTCCATTTCTGGCCGTGAGAAAAATCTTGGGGAGCCCTTTACAATCGAGGAAGTACGGTAAGTGAAGGACCAGAAAAGTTGGGCTCGGAAAAAAAAAATAAAACGAGAAGCTCTGGGGCAGCGAGAGTGTTAGGAGTACATGAGAGCCGCTTTTGTGCGGCTTCGGCGAAATTTCGCCACTCAGTCTATGAAGTAGAGAAAAAATAGTAAATAGAAGTTCCCGTGAGTGTGAATAGCGAGATACCCTTTCATTGACTCGATGGTATCATACCTGGAGCATTGCGCGCTGCTTGTTACGAAATGTGTTTCGTCATTTTCGGCCTAATGGATCCTGCGGAGTGAAAAAAAAGCGCTCTCTAAGGTCTAAATCTCTATCGTTAGAGGAGACGACGGTTCAGAAATCCGAGCTTACTACGTGACGAATAAAGAGAGAATGAGGCGTGAAAGCGTACCGCCTACAGGGAGGAAATTTCTTCACACCAATACCGGAATGACATCTCGGCTGCTCATTTTCAAGAATAAGGAAGCTCGCGTTCGCATCGCCTTTCTGCGGCTCCCAGTGGCTAGGATTTAGGTGAGGATGGCCTTTCTCTACAGCGTCTCTTTAGGCACAAATAAATGTGTTCAATGAATATGCAGCTTTACTACATTGCCTGCATCTTGATCATCATTAAATTTTGCAGCAGCATCATAACAGGTTTGAAATACCGATTTTTTTTTTCAGGAACTTACGCAGCCTCCACAAATATGGACTCCACGCGTCTACTCTCAACAACACGATGTGCGTCTATAGTTTTGAATATATTCTTGTGAATTGTGGTTGAAAACAGCATGACACTTCACAAGCTTGCGTATAGTGTGGGCCTTATATTTGGCGTGTTTCGCCTTGCTAACAATATTCTGTGCGCCAGGTAACGAAACTGCCTTGCAAGATTTGTCCTAGAGAGTGGAATGGGAACGATGTGGTCTTCTTGAAGTCAAGCTCGAGCAGCCTTGTCCGCGTAATCATTTTTCCTAATCCCGTTATGACCGTGGTAACCACAAGAAATAAATTTCGCGGCCTTTTCGTTGCGCGTGGTGGTAAAGTTTGACGATTCAGTACGACAGCTGCTCGTGAGATGCCCCTCGGACAACCGATTGCGCACATCATAAAGCCGGTTTTGATTCAGAAAACGTGGATACTTTACCACGACTCTCCGTCTCAATAACCTAATCCGCACCGCGCATATATATCCGTCACTTCTGGCACCGTAGACGGCACAACATGTGCTGTGTTCAAATTGCGGTGTTATTCTTCTTGGTCGTTATATACCTGGAGCGCCACGAGAACTGCTCAGATGTATTCGAGCCATCTGTGTAGACGTGCGTGCGTTGGCTGTAGTACTCATGCACGAACTGAAAAACTCTTGTGTGCAACTTCGTACTTCAGCCAGACTTTACGGGCGCGAGGCAGAGCTTTTATTGTGGAAGGCTAGCCTGCCTATAGTATGCGTGCGCAAAACGCATACTCCTCTCTCTAATGCATCCGAGCCTTGAGAGTATCAGAAATAAATAGATAGATAAATAAATGAATAAATAACCCGCCGGGGTGGCTCAGTCAGCTAAGGCGTGGCGCTGCTGAGCACGAGATCGCGGGATCGAATCCCGGCCGCGGCGGCCGCGTTTCGATCGAGGCGAAATGCAAAAACGCCTGTGTGCTTGCGTTGTAGTGCACGTTAAAGAACCCCAGGTGGTCAAAATTAATCCGGAGTCCTCCACTACGGCGTGCCTCATAATCAGAACTGGTTTTGGCACGTAAAACCCCAGAAAGAAGAAGAAATAAATAAATAAGCAAATAAATAAATAAATAAATAAATAAATAAATAAATAAATAAATAAATAAATAAATAAATAAGAATTCAAAGCGCACTTATCCCTATGCGGATGAATGCGAAAGCATTGCGACCACCAAAGGTCGTGGGTTCGAGTGCCGTAACAAACTATATCCCAATTAAACCTGCCCTAATTAACTGCGCCTTAGTTAAGTCTGTTTAAATAACTTTGCCTTAATTGGACGTCATCAATTGCCTCGACTGGCTCACTTGACTTTTTGGGCCATCGTGGTCACGCCGACTACGCCGGATTTCCCACCTCATGAGCCACGTAAAGCTTTCGAATTAATAAGTAAATAAGGAAATAATAAACAAGAGCTCACGGCCTACGGCGGAATGCAAAACGCTCTCTTGGCTCTGCAACCTAACCGATTGAGCGGGCTTCCACATTGCTTCGTCGTTTTTGCAGCCAGACGCACTCCACGTGACCCTCTAACCTTCGGCGTTCAAGTGGCGCATGCGCCGTTGATAACGAGACAGCAAGGCGATGGTGGCGACAACAGTGATGGCACGAACACGCATTGAGTGTCCGTATATATTTCTATCGCAGAAAAAAAAGAAAAGCAAGGATACGCTGAAAACAACTGTTATCCGAGAGTCGAGCTCAATGTCGAGCTTATCATACCGGCAGAAATCTATACCGGCAGAAATATGTAGCACTGTCAAACAAAAGAGTTATATTTCCTTCACGTGCGCTGAGGTCGACCTTGTTGTAGCCTTTATCGCTGGGATCAGCCACTCGTGGCGACTGTGAACGAGAACGTATATAACATGAAATAAAATAAACTGTCACAAAAAATGAGCCTAGATGCGTCCTTCACGCAACAGCTGAACCTTTCGCCCGTACGCATCACATGTGCCCAATCCTTGTGCATACGCACCTGTATACGAGGGTTGCGAAGCTTTAAGGAAAGCAAACCCGTGCTCATTTTGATCAGTTCGTACTTGCTGCGTACAAGAAAAGCAACAATAGTGTGAACAAGAACGAGCAATGATACCCAACAATCTGGGTTTCTCACAAACGGAGAGCAGGTGGACGTAAAACTACATTTGAATCCGGTATGTTTTCACTAAGAGAAACTAAAAAAGCACTGGAAGATTAATATCAGGCAAAAAGAAATGACAGCGTGTGAAATTTAATATGTACAGCGGTAACTGTGCAGGAAAAATTGCACTAGCTCATTTGTGTTGTGCGCAGCAGACTTAAATCGGTACTCCATTTTACCACGATTGAATATTCATTTTGCCTGAATGCCACGCAGGAGGATGCAATTTAAACGTTGAAAGTATTCAGGGCAGTTCTCTCGGCTTTTATAAACCAGTCCCCAGATACACAAGGATTACCGTTCTTGCAAGAAAAAAAAAAAAGACAGCACCTCTGTATGACTTTCAGTTTTCTACAAACCAAACATATGGCAAGAGTTATTGCTGCAAGCAAACTTTAATGAAAACTCCTCGTAATAAACGCGTTTATGCTTTGGCTAAATCGTGCTACTGGCTGCATTGCTTCGTGGATGCATAATATATGTTTGGTGCACTACATGCGATATATGTTCAGTGTATACCCTAACAATGATAAAAAAGCGTGGCACCAAAATCCAGTTTTTTCCGGTACTGCGCGTTGTTATCGCGTCACGTGAAACTGACTTAAGCCTGTACGTGCGCCTTCTCAACTTCATCCTCACCTGCAGTGTGAATAAGCATCGGAACAGTATGCATTGTTCAGTATATTACCTTTTTTTTTCTTTTACACAGCGCCTCTGCATGCTTTGTTTGCACTGTATGGACTTACCCAAAATAGCGATCAGTGAAGTTCCCCTTTTAATTCGTACTGTGAGTAAAATAGCGTTTTAAAGCTGATCATTTTCTTTCTTTGCCCCTCCACCCCCCTCCCCCCCCAGCGTTGGCTTGCTGCTGCTGGGTCAGTGGACATCCCAACGAGTATATATATATATATATATATATATGTATACATATTGTTGTCCCGTTATTATCCTTGGTGTCTTTGTTTGTTGGCTTCTTATGGTATGCGTATATGTAAAGATGGTCACCTGTGATACTTAGACCAAGATAGACGTACTCCTGTACAGACTCTAGAGGCTGACTGGAGATCATGAATTCTTGTTTCCTTGCTTCTGCATATTTATCTTCAAACTCACTCTTCCACTTTCTCGGTTAAGGTCCTCAATCATTTGTTTTAATTCGTGACCAATGTTGCTGAACAGGACAATGTCATCGACAAACACAAGGTTGCTGAGATATTCGTCCTTGATCCTCACTAACAAGCCTGCCCAGTCTAAGAGCTTGAACACGTCTACTAAGCATGCAGCGAATAGCATTGGAGTGATTGTGTCTCCTTGCCTGACTGCTTTCTTGATAGGTAATCTTCTGCTTCTCTTGTGGAGAACCAAGGTAGCTGTGGGCTCTTTGTAGATATTTCCGAAGATATTGACAGACGCTTCCTGCACTCGTTGGTTGCGGTACCTATTGCTGGTACCTCTACTGAATAAAAATGCCTTTTTATAATTTATTAAGGCCATATACAGTAGAGAGGTTTATTGTATTCTGCAGATTTCTCGATTACCTGATTGAGTACATAGGTGCGATCTATCACGAAATAATCATTCCTGAGGCTAGCCTGTTCTCTTGGTTAATTGAAGTCAAGTGTTGCCCTGATTCTACTGCAAATTGTTGCAATGAGAAGGAAATTTACAGAAGAATAAAAATGGGTTGGAGTGCATACGACAGGCATTGCTAAATCCTGACTCGGAGCTTACCACTATATATATATATATATATATATATATATATATTGTCACGAGCGGCGATCCTGTGGTCGGTACTTGGACGATGACGACGACGACGGGTGGTTTTTCTGGTGTGCACGCGCTCCCCTGAACGATTGCTGCAGCGTTGTGCGCCTTACCCTGTAAATATATCCATTCTATATATATTCTCCCCATAACATCTTTGGTGGACGTGCGGGGTACGCTCGCTACAACACCGGGAACTGGATCTTCGCAGCGGACGGCGCGTTGCTGCCACCACAATGACCGACCAAGCGACCCAGTGTGACCAAGACCCGTCACCGGTCATTCTCTTGCACCCTCGTGATCCCGGGACATTCAACGGCACCAGCGGCGTGGACGTCGATGCATGGCTGGCAATGTATGAGCGCGTCAGCCGCACTAACAAGTGGGACCCGACCATAATGCTGGCGAATCTCATCTTCTATTTGCGGGGCACTGCGCTACTCTGGTTCGAGACGCATGAGGCAGATCTGACGAGTTGGGACGTCTGTAAGCAGAAATTACGCGATCTATTTGGGAGACCTATCGCACGACAACTAGCGGCCAAGCAGGAGCTCGCAGTTCGTGCTCAGACGTCTACGGAGCCGTACATCTCGTATATTCAGGACGTGTTGTCTCTGTGCAACAAGGTCGACAAGGACATGCCTGAAGTGGACAAAGTGGGCCACGTACTGAAAGGCATAGCCGACGACGCATTCAATCTGCTACTGTGTAAGAACTGCTCAACGGTGGAGTCGGTCATCGCTGAATGTCGTCGTTTTGAGCTGGCCAAAAGTCAACGTATCACTCACCGCTTCGACCGACTTCCTAATACGGCTGCCACGTCCTCATGCGAATGTTTAGCCACGCTTCGGCAAGCGCAAGCTCCAGAAAACGTCACCAGGATCGTCCGTCGAGAACTTGAGGCCATGGCACCCGTTACACCTCATGACGGTATGCAAAGCAACAACCTGGCTCCGATTTCGCTAATTCAGGCCGTGGTTCGCCAAGAGGTCGCGAATATGGGCATTTTACCCACCTTTGATAACGGTCATACTGCTACCAACCCGGTCGCCCCTGTCATCGCTGCTGCAAGACCGAACACGACCTTCAGGCCACGTTATCGAAATCCAGCCGATTGGCGCACACCTGATGACCGGCCCATCTGCTTCACGTGCTCTCGGATTGGACACATCGCCCGCCATTGCCGCAGCCGCTGGCCCACGTCCTATCGCCCAAACACTTACAATCGCCCGGACCATGCACCATATGCCCCGTCGTTCCGTCCTGAGGCCTCAAGTGCTGAACGTCCTCCTAGGGAAAACCGGATAGGCCGCTCACCATCGCCCCAGCGCCGTCAGTACCGCTCGCCCCAACCTCGCCGCTCTCGGTCTCCCTTTGGCCGCCTCTCGGAAAACTAGCCAGTGCAGCCCCCGGAGGTGACGCTGCATTTACGACCCGGCCTGAAAATCCTCTGATTGTCCCTTATACCCGATGCAACCTTCTTGAAGTTCTGGTTGATGGTGTGGCAGTTACCGCTCTTGTTGATACCGGCGCACAAATTTCTGTAATGAGCTCGAGCCTCCGGCGCCGCCTCCAGAAAGTCCTGACGCCCGCGACTTCACCTACCGTCCGAGTAGCCGACGGGAGTACACCTGCCCTACTTGGAATGTGCACTGCACGCATCACTATTTCTGGTCGCCACACATCTGTTCTTTTTGCTGTTATATAACAGTGCCCCCATGACCTCATCTTGGGAATCGACTTTCTGTCCACTCACGCTGCCCTTATCGACTGCTCCGCGGGCCTTCTCCGGCTAGAACTTCCTTCGTGCCCCGACAACGTTGATGCCGGCCCACCCCGGCTACGCTCCGTCAAGTTTCTTCGACTGCCTCCGCAAGCCGCAATATACGTCCAGCTGTCAGCCTTTCCGCCCCTACCCGACGGCGACTACGTTGCCTGCCCTATTCCTGAGGTCGCCATGACACGCAACGTCGCGCTACCCTATACGGTGGTGACAGTTAGAAACAACGGCACCGCCTTTCCCATCCTCAATTTTGGCTACTCGACGCAAGTTCTTCCTCGCGGCAGACCCCATTGGCCGGCCACACGGTTTCTGCCTTGACCACAGAACCTCCACCGGATTTTTCACCGCCGTCATCGCAGTCAGGTTCGTCCTGCGACCACTTCGCCCGCATGATATCAGGAGACCTCGCTCCGGCACAGTCCGCTGCCCTTCGCCGCGTGCTGGTTTCCTACCAGGATATCTTTGACTTTGGCGACCGTCCTTTGGGCCAGACTTCCGTCGTCACCCACCGCATTCATACCGGCGATGCGAGTCCTATTCACCGACGGCCTTACCGTGTGTCAGCTCCGGAGCGTGCTGTCATCCAACAGGAAGTGGAGAAAATGCTGGGCAAAGGCATAATTGAACCCTCATGCAGTCCTTGGGCCTCTCCCGTCGTACTCGTGAAAAAGAAGGACAATAGCTGGAGATTCTGTGTAGACTACCGCCACCTTAACCAGATTACCAAGAAGGATGTGTATCCTCTCCCGCGTATTGATGACGCGCTGGACTGCTTGCACGGCGCCAGATATTTCTCTTCCATCGACCTGCGCTCAGGATACTGGCAAATCGCTGTGGACGACCAAGACCGCGAGAAGACCGCCTTCGTGACTCCTGATGGCCTCTATCAATTTAAAGTGATGCCTTTTGGCCTATGTAACGCCCCTGCTACTTTCGAGCGCATGATGGACTCTCTTCTTCGAGGCATCAAGTGGTCCATATGCCTTTGCTACCTGGACGATGTTATCGTTTTTTCGACTACGTTTGAGAGCCATCTCGCTCGCCTGTCCACCGTCCTTGATGTTTTTCGCCGCGCTCGTCTTCAGCTTAACTCGTCGAAATGTCGCTTTGGGCACCGTCAAATCTGCGTTCTCGGCCACCTTGTTGACGCTGCAGGCGTGCAGCCAGACCCTGACAAAGTCCGCGCGGTTAGTCAGTTCCCTACTCCACGGTCGGCTAAGGATGTCCGCAGTTTTCTTGGCCTGTGTTCATACTTCCGTCGTTTTGTCCAGAACTTCGCGGAAGTGGCCCACCCTCTAACTGGCCTACTCAAGAAGGACGTCGTTTTCACTTGGGGTCGTGACCAAGCGGACGCCTTTTCATCGCTCGTTGCCATCCTAACGAACTCACCTGTTCTAGCACATTTCGACCCGTCAGCCAGCACGGACGTTCGTACCGACGCCAGTGGCCACGGTATAGGCGCCGTCCTTGCACAACAGCAGCACGGCCTCCACCGCGTGGTCGCCTATGCAAGCCGCCTTCTGTCGCCATCGGAGCAAAATTACTCTATCACAGAACGCGAGTGCTTAGCACTCGTCTGGGCCATCGCAAAATTCCGTCCGTACCTGTATGGCAGGCACTTTTCAGTTATTACAGACCACCATGCGCTTTGCTGGCTCTCCTCGCTCAAGGATCCCACTGGTCGCCTTGGCCGTTGGGCACTCCGCTTGCAAGAGTACTCATTTTCTGTTTTCTACAAATCTGGACGGCTTCACCAAGACGCTGACTGCTTGTCACGATACCCGGTCGATCCCCCTGATACACTGGAAGATGAATCTGACACCTTTGTTCTGGCCATTACAGACTTCGCCCACATAGCTGACGAACAGCGCCGCGACTCATCTTTGCGGCCTATTATAGACGGTCTCAACTCGCCACACCCTGACCCTTCCCTACGGATGTTTGCGCTCCACAATGACACCTTACACCGCTACAACGCCCGGCCTGACGGCGCTGAGCTCTTGCTTGTTGTCCCCGCGCATCTTCGCTCTACTGTTTTGCGCCAGCTTCACGATGCACCGACGGCCGGACACCTAGGCGTGTCACGCACGTATGATCGCATCCGTAGGCGCTTCTTTTGGCCTGGTCTCTACCGTTCTGTGCGACAGTACGTTGCGGCTTGTGACCACTGCCAGCGACGCAAGACTCCTGCCCTACTGCCTGCTGGCAGCCTTCAGCCCCTCGACATCCCTGATGAACCATTTTTCCGGGTGGGACTCGATCTTCTAGGGCCTTTTCCCATGTCAACCACTGGCAATCGATGGGTTGCAGTCGCTACTGACTACGCAACGCGGTACGCTGTTACACGAGCACTTCCCACCAGCTGTGCTACTGATGTAGCCGATTTCCTTCTTCACGACGTCATCCTGCGCCACGGTGCTCCTCGTCAGTTAATCACGGACCGCGGCCGCTGCTTCCTGTCTAAAGTGGTCGACGACATTCTTCGTTCTTGCAAGACCAATCACAAGTTCACCACTGCGTACCATCCACAGACAAACGGCCTTACTGAACGCCTCAACCGTACTCTCACAGATATGCTTGCTATGTACGTGTCTGAGGACCACCGAGACTGGGACATTAACTTGCCTTTTGTGACCTTCGCCTACAACTCTTCTCGTCACGACACAGCTGGCTATTCACCTTTTTATCTACTGTTTGGCTACGACCCACCATTACCTATGGACACCATACTTCATGCTCACGCAGACACATCCTCTGCCTATGCTCGTGATGCTCTTGCCCGTGCTGACATCGCCCGTCAGGTTGCCCGCGATCGCTTGTCGGCTTCACAGGTCAAACAAAAATGTCTCTATGACCGCCGACACCGGGAGGTGAACTTCCCTCCAGGATCGCTCGTCTTGCTGTGGTTCCCGTCACGTCGCGTTGGCCTATGCGAAAAACTTCTCTCCCGTTATGCTGGCCCTTACCGCGTCGTACGCAAAGTCACTAATGTGACCTATGAAATCGCTCCGCTAAATCCTACTGTCGGCCTCTGCAACAATCGCGAGTGACATAGTCCATGTCTCGCGTCTAAAACCGTACCACTCTCAGCCCGGGCCCTAATTGCACCGGGACGGTGCTTCTGCCGCCGGCGGGTAATGTCACGAGCGGCGATCCTGTGGTCGGTGCTTGGACGATGACGACGACGACGGGTGGTTTTTCTGGTGTGCACGCGCTCCCCTGAACGATTGCTGCGGCGTTGTGCGCCTTACCCTGTAAATATATCCATTCTATATATATTCTCCCCGTAACAATATATATATATATATATATATATATATATATATATATATAGGAAAATCAGAAGCCCAGTTACTATATATATATATATATATATATATATATATATATATATGGTGATTGTAAAGGAGGAATTAGACGCTTAATTCTACAGCCCTTCAGGGAGCACAGCGCAGAACGCGCGTTTGTTCTCCGCCGTGCGTTCGCTCCCCGTGAAAGCGCGCGTCCCTCACGCCCTTTTACTCGCACATACAGAGTCCGGCGCGCGGCGGCGATTTCATCGCCGTTGACGTCATACGGAACCTGACGGCGACGGCGACGCCGACGGCAGAAGTCCTGTTTGAGTGTCCATAGAATTGCTATCGCAATAAAAAAGCGCTTTACATGTTAGCAAGGTGCTTACCGGTGGAAGCTATAAATAAGGTGAACGAATGTTGCCGGGTAGAGATTTCCATCGCTCTATTGTACGGGGGGAAAAATCTGTATTTGAATGTGTTAGTACGAGCAAAGATAGGTGTTATAATCAAGGCGTGGCAGTAGCTGCCACGCCTTGATTATAACACCTATCTTTGGTGTTACAGGTACAACTTGCGTTTGTAAATGTGATGTAATGTGATGCAATTGTAAAAGTTTGAACCCGCTAGCGCAAGACAAGGATAATTGGAGATCGGTCGGCCTTCTTCCTGCAGTGCACATAAATAAATAGGTTGCTGCTGCTGATGATATTGATGACGATGATGATGATGATGATGATATATAAATTTTAAATGTGCGCTTACTGCAAGTACCAGCAAACGGGCTTATATGAACCCTGTATGCTGACCGACAAACCAGAACACATAATGTCGGCTCATAGCCGTCTCTAAAACGCACCGACCACTTAATAGAATGGAGCAACATATTCAACGGCGTCTTCAATATATTGATTACTCGTTGGGTGGGTGCCACTAGTATGCCCATTCTCGGGCAATCCTCCAGAACGGATATGGGTCCCTATGACATAACAGCGACATTGCGAAACCAGATATATGCGTCGTAATACTCTGTGCGTGTGACTGTCACCAGCATTCGTCCCTGAACAAGCATCATACATTACCTTCATGCCCGTGACACCACTGCGTAGACGTCTCACATTGTGCATACGGCTCATTTGGTGTTTGCATTTCGGCGCAGCTCGTGAATTGTGCAGTGCACAAATATGTGCACATTACATGAGATTGAAGTAGTGGCCTGAGTGTTGCGTAAACATAAACATTGCACAAGGTTACACGGTGCATGGGATCAAAGTAAACACAATTGTACGCATCGCGGCAAGTTAATCGTGCAGCGTTTAGTTAGCCACATTGCTAAAGCTTCGCTTCACGTAGATTCAAACACGTACGTTCGATGTGGATAATTTTTATACAATTAATTGTTGAAACGGGTTTCGCACATCTGTCGCCTGCTGGCGAGTTGTCCAGTCACGTCACCGCTTAAGGTCAACATACGTACACAAGCGGCTGTAACATGAGCTGGTGTTTGAAGTGCTACAACTGCTACTGTGCAATTAGAGTATGCGGTGAGGGTGACCTGCTGTGATTGTGCGTCTGTGCTTCCTTTTATCCCTCTCCCTCTCTCTCTACATTCTTATCTCTTGACCACCCTGTCCCTTTTTCCCAACTGTAGGGTAGCAAACCGTATTTTATCTTCTTGTGAAACCTCCATGCCATTCCCCTTCTTCTGCCTCTGTCTCGCCGAACGTCAGATGGCTAGCCAGAAAGGTCAGGCGACCCCTTGCTCTTCAACTCTACACAGTTCACAAAGAATCGAGCATCCCATACGCGAAAAAAGAAGAGCTCTGGACACCTATGCTTCAAACACGTGTACCCTATCGCATCTCCAATCGCGTACACACGAAAAAAACAAACGAAAACAATCTTTTTGAAGCAAGATTGTCAAGGTTAATCTACGTAAGCCAGGGCTAGGAAACAGACAGCGTGCATTGCGACTTGGCGGCTGATCCACACAGAAAGTGCACTCAGACACCCGAACCTATTCCTTCTCGTGCTATTTTACGAGATCATGCGCAGCCAGAGCATCCAAACTCTCATATGTCGCATTACTGATCGCGCTTCCCCTTGCGAGCCCATATCAGATGCCTGACTGGGCCGCCGTGCCGCTCGGTGCCTTTCTCTCATGAAAACCGATCCAGCGAAGACAACGGACACAACAGTGCTTTCTCTCCGTGTTTATTTCTATCCCGTATTGCGTATCAGTGAACAATGCAGTGAGCGTACACACTGACAGCGTTGTCATGATATATAAATTCAGCGAGTCGCACATTACGTCGCCGGCGAAAGCACAAGGCGGAAGGAATTACCGATGTCAGAAATAAACAGTCCCACGACCTTCTGGTATGTGAGGAGCTCTCGAGCTACACGGAAATCCAGCAAGCAAGAATGCTACATAGTGTGCGGGTCGCGAGCCGTGAGTGGCTATCGCAACGAACCCGGGTATTTCTTTTTTTCAGCAATCTAATGTGGTCTTGAGCTCGCGTTTCTTGTTCCTTGTGTCAATTTTGCCCTGACATTGCTACTTCTTTGCAACTTTTACTTCTTTTTAAATTTGGTTACCTTTTCCGAGTTACTCGCAATCCGGAAATGCCAAGTGGGAGTGAATGAAAGAGCGAGAAAGTTCAATGGTAGCTGGATACGTTAGCCTATGAAGACAGACTTGGTATGTTACTCCAATAAAGATTGTGGAGGTCGGGTTTTTCGCTGAACCATTCGCGTGCATTTTCAGCTTTGCGCGAAGCACAGATGACGCTTTCAGCTGTGCTTCCAATGTGCGATGTTGATAAGAGAGGACTGCATGAAGAACCGCAGAACGGCAAAATAAACGCCTGTTGAAAGTAGACAATGGATGTGCCTTATTGGTGCCTCCCGTTGCTTTCGACTATTCCTACGCTGTTCGTCCGTAAGCGATAAAAAACCAGCAAGCCCAATTCAAAACGCTGCCTGAAGTCATTCTTCTAGATGTACGTGAAACCCAAATAACACCACCGTAGATTTGCTTCGTAATTTGTTTATTTTAATCGGGTGTATTGCACGTGGGAATAACCTGTTCAGTGTGTCTCAGTGCCTTGACCTACCCTAGTGATGCTCAACAGATGCTACTTCTGCAACGCGCATTGCGATATATATTCTATAGGTCACAAGAAACGTTTTTTTCTGAGATCTATGCTTTGTACTCTTCAAATGCCTTTGTGTATAAAAAATTCTGCTTTGTTTGCTTCGAATACTCTAGGGAACAACAATGTCAGCCTAGACGCTCCCACGGGAACGCCTTTTGTCGTGCCAGAACCCTACCGACCGCCGTAGTGTCAGTGCTGTAGGCTATGTGCGTAGAGTATATGCAGTGCTTGATGTCAGGGAGCCCTGGCAGGGACCGGACCCTCCTCCACTTTTTTAAGGAAGGGCTGGGCCCCTAACTGTGGCACCCATTCGACAAGCGCTGGATGTGATTTTTTTACCAGTTGTGCCTTATCACCAGTAAGGCCGCTCTGCGGTCGAAACATCAGTAAAATACTGGTATTTTTCCTAAGTGCTTCTATTCTTTGACCTGTTTCATTGCCGGATCCTGGGATTCAACGCTTCACTGATATACCTTCACTGATATATCTTCACTGATATATCTTTAAAATGCGCAATCTTTGTTATGTTTAACGAAGGAGTACTTCTATTAGCAAAAACTAGCAGGACAAGCGGATGGACGTCTACCATTCGTGTTTCCCTATTCATTCGTAGCCTCGACTTCACGACCAGAATATAAAGGATTACTATAGAACATTGGCCTGCGAGATTAATAAACAGCAACTGATAAGCATGTAGCGTTATCAGTGAATCTGTAGTTGTAGGTATTTTCGCCCGCGATTAGTTCGTCACAACATAATTTAGACGCTGCTTTGAACCATTTCCGTGCCCAGTTTTTAGCCTCTACCGAATGATGCGCGTAGGGGCGTACAGATTGTTGTAGCCGCAACTTGTACGCTAGTCCTGTTCAATGCATATAGGTTTGTGTCTTCGCCCCATTGCGCTGCTTCAATATGCCTTCAAGTTGTGTGCTACAGACACTGAGATCTTGTAAAAACAGGCTAGTCAAATAGAGTAGGTTATCCTGATCATCAAAAACCAGTCAAGGAGCAGCCGGTACATTTACCACAAACAAGAATAAATGAAGAAATACAAGCGAGGAAAGATTTATCAAATTGCGTAGCAGTGATGTGTGAGAGCGCATGTGCGTGCCCGTTTCCGTTATGCCAAAGCCGCAGCAACAAAATGTGTTAAATAAATGCATTTAATTCTTTGCTGCCTTTAGAGCAGCATTTTCAAATGGCTCGCAAAAGAAAGTCAACGATCCTGTCATGGCAACGATTTTGTTGAGGCGCTAGCGGGAGACGCCATCCCATTTGTCATCTTCTATGCGCTCGACAAGTGCGCGATTTGCTCTACAGACGCAAGAGGAAACGAGCATGAGCTGTGTTTGATGTTGCAGTCTGCGTTGTTCTAACAGCTATCATTCTCAGCCTCTTTGTTCTTGTAGTGACCATATCTTTTTGTGTGTGTTGTTGCTTGCGTATTAATTAAGAGCCAGCAGCGCAACCATGATTCTTAAAAATTTGCTCTTTTACGTTCAGGATATGAGAGCCAGCCCGTCATTGCGGCTACTGCGTTTCGGTAGGACTATAATGAGCACACAAATGTGCTTTATTTTGCATTTAATGAGCAATCGTTGCCAAAGAAGAGAAACAATACACAAAACAGTCCTATAGAGCTGAGTATCTCGTACCAGTACAAACATCTCATTCCATAGACGCGTCAATACATAACAAAGGTTCCTACAATTTCTGAATAGCAAAAGTCATTATCTTTTATTTGCCTGCGGCAATTCGACGTAATCGAATCGCTTGTCGCAACATTTATTTGTGACTATTTATGCAAGAAATTGCCAGACATTGCCAAATCCTGACTGGGAGCTTACCACTGTCGTTGAAAAGAAAAGTGTACAATCATTGCATTCTACCGGTGATATTCACTGCATGCTTAGAAGAAGTATTCAAGCTCTTAGACTGGGAAGGCTTAGGAGTGAGGACAAACGGCGAATATCTCAGCAACCTTCGGTTTGAAGATGACGTTGTCCTATTCAGCAACAATGGTGACAAATAACAGCAAATGATTGAGGACCTTAACCGAGAATGTGTAAGAGTGAGGTTGAAGAATAATATGAAGAAGACAAAGGTTCAATAGCCTGGAAAGGGTACAACAATTAAGGATCGACAGTCAGCCTCGAGAGTCTGTAAAGGAGTACGTTTATCTAGGTCAATTACTCACAGGGGACCCTGATCATCACAAAGAAATTTACAGAAGAATAAAATTGGGTTGGAGTGCATACGGCAGGTATTGCCAAATCCTGACTGGGAGCTTACCACTGTCGTTGAAAAGAAAAGTGTACTGGCGAAGTGCAGTTGTCCGCGCTTTGGCTGTGGTCTGGAATAAATGGAGTTAATAAGTTACACGCTTACACACAACACAATGTTTGGAACAAATTTTGGCACTATTTCCGCAAAACAGTGCGTTAAATTCATGTACGTAAACTCTAATTTTACTTTGTCGTTTGATTTATGCTTGCTAAATATCTGGCACAATTATTTACCAAGCCATATTCTTATTTCACCTGCTACAGTATTCAAGTAACAGGTTCCGTAGTACTACTTTCTGAACAGCTGTCTGAAAATAGCGATCAGTTTCTGACAGCTCAATTATCTAGGTCCATGAATTTCTTATTCAAGTGTAAGTAAGGCACTGAAGCATTTGTTGGTTCAACCTTTTATTTATACTCTGTCTTCCTCGCTCTGCCGAATGCATATTACAGGAATATTAGCTTCCAAAAGTTGTAAGCCACTGGTGAACTGTCTGAACATTTTCCACTCTAGAGGAATTTGTGCTGCACAGGGGGTACAAAACTTTGCGGGAACACCGGAGCGCGTGGCTCGCAAAGCGCCGACGTAAACACCCTAGTACGAAATGCGCGCAGGCAGCGTGACTTGCCGCAAAGGTAAGTTTGCTCGTCTTCAGCAAAAGCTGCTCGGATCCTTTGTTCTCACTTAACAACCGCGAACACCGCACAACGCAAATGAGCATTCGATAAAGGAGAACAGACAAGCTGGCGGTTTTTTGGCGTCAAACAAGAAATTTCGCTCGGTAACGTAAAATACGTACGGCGACGCAGCAGAAAAAGCAAAGGAAACGTAAAGCTCCTATGTCGGAAAAGTACCGCCATCTACTCTCTCCTCCGCCGTCTGCTCTCCTAAAACGCTTGTTTTTTTCTTAACTTTTTGCTTGCGAAAGCAAGTCGATGGTGGCGTCCCTCGAAAGCTCCCGTTGAAGCTTTGAGGCCAGGCGAGCACCGCCGCTGCCGCAGGCGACGGCCGCTGGCAAGAGGGATTTTCGGCATGGCTCTGAGGCGGAAAAAAAATATATATAAGAAAGTGAGAGCGCGCGCTATCATCGTCCAATCGGAGATACAGGAGAGAGAGAAGCGGTGTTGTTCAAAGAATGGCGGTACTTTCCGAAGGTATAAGGACTTTGAGAAAACGGCACGTTCAGTACTCTTTGCGGCTGCGCAGTGCTCTTTCAATTGATATCCACAATCAATTCATTGTCAGAAAATCAACTGAGTAATTGGAGGCTATCAATTCAATGGATAGACCCAATGGACCCATGTCTTATACTAGCTGATTCCAGCTTGCTCCTGAATTTCCAATGTCCCAATTTCAACCCCCCCCCCCCTCCCCTAATCTTTTGCCGTCCTCGACTGTGCTTCCCTTCTCTTGGCACCCATTCTGTAACTCTAATGACACACCAGTTATCGACCGAATGGGTACATGACCTGCCCAGCTCCATTTTTTTTTCTGTTAATGTCAACTAGAATATCCGCTATGCCAGTTTGATCTCTGACCCACACCGCTCACTTCCTGTCTCTTAACGTTAGGCCTAACATTTTTCGTTCCATCGCTCCTTGCGCGGTCCTTAACTTGTTCTCGAGCTTCTTTGTTTACCTCCAAGTCCCTGCCACATATGTTAGCACCAGTAAAATGCAATCATTGTACACTTTTCCTTTACACGACAGTGGTAAGCTCCAAGTCAGGATTTGGTAATACCTGCCGTATGCACTCCAACCAATTTTTATTCTTCTGTAAATATGCGCCTCATGATCAGGGTCTCCTGTGAGTAATTGACGTAGATAATCATACCTCTGCGCAGACTCTAGAGGCTGACAGGCGACCACAAAATCTTCTGGCTCAGCGAATATTTTCATTTTACCTCAAATCCACTATTTTTAATAACGAGGCAGCATGTCGATAAAACACGCAGTACACGGCAACACTACCACACCGGACTCTTGTTACAACGGGAACCCTTCTAGACAGCCTTTCTAATGAGCTCTGGGCGCTAAGTGACCACGAAGGCTTAACGAACATAAGCAGCGGTATTTTCTTCTTTTCCCCTATGACTTTGCGAAAACACTTGCTAAGCTCCTAAATCAGGTTCAATAACATTATAACTTAAACAATGCTTATCTTTGTTGTTGTTTTTTTTAGAAAAAGTTACCGCCTTTTCGCGACGTTGAGAGCGGAGCCTTGCTAACATCAGGATTTTCTCTTTAAGCTGCGCAAGCAAGCGGTAGCAATATCAAGAGCGAGCTGTGCCTTCCACAAACGCAGTAGTAAAATAAAGTAAAAGAAGTAAGTGCCAGTTCATTTCTTGTGTGTTTTGATTCACTATAGAGCTTTATATAAGATCGGCTCACTTTGAGGCAGAAACATCGCGTGTCAATTTAATTTCGTTAGCACGAGCCTCCACTCTGAAACCGGCTAAATATTCCTCGCCTACTGTAACGTGCTATTAGAATAAAATTGGCGGCTTGGTTATTACACGTTCACGAAACGCTGTTATTCTGAAGGTGGTACAGTCTGTTAAGGTCGGATGGAACGCATGAACTAAAGCTATTATGAGGGCGGCACTATTATTATTAGGCACTGTTCAATTTTTATTACAAACTTGGAATATTTACTCCCACGTGCGAAAGGAATTATTACAGTAATATATTATGATATTGCGCATCATATGGTAAATCACATAAATGTTACGATTTAAATCATTCCAACAATAAAAACGAATGTACACACGCTCTGAGATTGAGACACCATCAAACGTTTTCCCGCCAACAAGCATACAGCCGTATTTCCGTTTGTCCCCTCTAAATACAATGGGGCATTTTTCATGGTTTAGCTGTATATAACCGAAAGGTTCCGCATTGTACATAAGCACAGCGCTGATATTATGATTTATTACTATAGGGCCCTCGATGTTAAAGAGCTGGCACACTGCACAGCTCTCGAGGGACCTATTAACACGAAAGTGTTTTATGCCGGGGTCCACCAAGACTTCACTGACGTATTTCCGTCACGGAAATACGTCAGTGAAGTCTTGGTGGACCCCGGCATGTTCTATGACGTATTTCCGTCACGGAAATACGTCATAGAACATAATACAAAGAAAGAAACCAGAAGAAAAAGTTCCACAAACATGCAAAATTTAGAAATCGAACCCACGACTTCTCGGTCCGCGACGATAGATCGCCGAGCGTTTAAACCATTGCGCCACAAACGCATTTGCAGAGAGCTACACATACGCGCCTTATATATCTAACACTCCTCCGTGAACCCGCGCTCTTGCTCGGGGCGGTGCCGCCGCCTACGAGCAGAACAGAGAAGTACTGCCTTATGACAGTAACGCGCACCGACAGTGAACGCTTCGGTAGTCTCAGCACTACGACGCCTTGATGCCAGCATTCGAAGGGACGCTGGCATCAAGAAGCACTACCAACGCCACTTAGGTGGCGTTCACCGTACTCAGCACAGCGGAGCGTGGCGTCCGCAATTAGCTCTGAAAATGTTTCTGAAGTTGATCGCGGAGGCTGCAATTACGACGCGCTGTACGCGCTGATTTGACTCGGTGACGATTCAGTTACGTGCTTTGTCTTGCGCGTTGTATTAGTGTGTCAGTTACGTGCTTCGTCTTTCGCGTTGTGCTAGCGTGTGCAGCGTAGTGCAGCTTCCATATGCACGATGGTTGCTCATGGTCATCGACGTTGGTAGTCGTGATGGAGGAGACGTGCCACCAGGCGTCAGCGTGGGCGCATCAACGCCTAAGGGCGCTTTAGCCACAAAACACCAATAGACATTATATATCAATGTGCAATAAACATTACACTACTTCTGTGAAGACACGTTTCACTTTCGTGTTCTATACCGATTCCTATATAAGAGGGATCAACCACATTTTTTTTATGATGAACGGCTACGCGAGCTTGATTGCCAATGGACATCTAAGGTCACATGGTGCGCTCTTCACTCAGCAGGGCAGTGATTTACGCCGCTCCGCAACTATATATAGCGGGAAAGCTGCTGCTCCCTGCGACTGGGTTCCGTAAGGTCGTCGCGTCGTCGTAGCGGTACTTTGTGTGAGGTGACAGCGAGCACCGTCATAACAGGCGATTTACTGCTGACGTCTATATTACACGACGCGTTGCGCCCAAGTCTCCGCAGTCCCTAAGTAAGCAATATTAAATGCCATTGGCGAATCGCATCTAAGACGAGACTAAGACACACACACACACACACACACACACACACACACACACACACACACACACACACACACACACACACACACACACACACACACACACACACACACACACACACACACAGCGCTAACCCTTCAACGATAGATTTATTTCAGAGATGGGCCGTACATATATCTTTGACTAGGTGTGTCACTGGACATGTGCTCTGCTAATATGCCCCCCCCCCCAAAAAAAAAAAAAGAAAACTGGCGACAACAAAAAGCTCGTGGTATGCATGCATTTACGACATGCACCATTAAAGACATTTACACAATTCCTTTGTTGACAGTGCCATGGAAGGTTTGCTAGTTAATGCATCGTCATTCATGTCTATGTATTGTGCTTGATTGATTATATTTAACTGTATTTCAAAAATACTCCTAAGGTCCCTCAGTGAGGGCGTTACATAGGGGGTGGTGCTAATGAAATATATGTACGCGAATATTACAACAATTAGTAAACGTATTATGCGGAAATCGTTACACTATTGTAAACAGTGTTGATTGTCGAATAAATAAAAAATGGGCTACAAAGAAAAGCATACTACTAGAGTACTGATAGTCAAAATAAGTAAAAGAAGTGATAGAATATATGTGCATTGAATTCGAGTTGCAATACGTTGAAAACTATTACACAGCATATATATATATATATATATATATATATATATATATATATATATATATATATATATATATTATCAAGCATCACAAAACAGAATAACCTGAAGCATAGGCAGAAGCAGTATATTATCGTTAGAGAGGATGAACGTGAATTTAGCTGAGAACAAATGGTTAAAAAACAAGGAAAAAAGAAAGTCCCACTTTCGCCCGAAAGGCGAAGCATCAAAGTAAGTATAGTAGTTTCATCGGCCGTATAAGTTTGTAAACACAGTCGCACTAACTAAATTAACAAGCATGGTGTCCCACGTGCACAAGCAAACACGAACGCATCTCACTCGATGACCGCGGAAACTCGCTGTCAAAACGCTGGAGTGATTAAGCGCGGAGGCAGCAGCGAGCGAAGTGGACTTTGTTCCGCCGCTCGCATCAACGCGAACTAAGCCGCGAAAACACAGCGCAGAAAGTCGCACATGACTTTCAAGATACATGTGCTCAGGGGGGCGCGCGCAGCGCAGAACGCGGCCTCCCCCCTCCCTATCTTCCCCCCGGACCCTTGTGGCCCGGCGGGAGCGCGCGATCGCTCGGGTGCCGCGGAGTAAAACGCCCCCCTTCCTCCCTACCCACCACAGGAGCGTTGCGCGCGACGGTAAGACGGTGCGCTTCTTTTCCGCTTCCCGCCCCGGTGTGGTCGAGATTGAGCCGCGATCGCCGGCTCACTTCAAGGCTAACAATGGTGTTGCCTTTGTGATGGATAATCATAAACATTGAATGAAATTACACGATTGAACAGTTAAAAAGTAAACACAGTGGTGCGCATTGGCGTTAGTCGTATAGCATTGAATCAACCATTTCACAAAAGCATCATTTCAGATAGATTCAAACGTGTGCATCGTACCTGCATTTTTTTTTTTTTGTCTTGCTTTGGTTCCTTAGTGAAGCAAGTACAGCGCTCCTGCTCAGTTGCGGTTTGGCTAAATGTATTTTTTTTTTCTTACTACTTTGGCTTAAGTATTTTTTTTCAGTCTTGGTTTGATGCCTAATACCAAACAGGTACAACTCTGCCAACGTGCGACAGTGCGTTGGCAGAGTTGGCATCGCTTCGATCGGAGCAATTGTACCGCATTTTTCGCAGGAAACGGCGACTTTCGATTGGCCTAACCTTTCCCTGAGCATCCTTGACATAAACATTTCAGGCCTATTTCGGCTACCCTAAATCACCTGGATTGTGCAGTGCCGCCACATCCACGTGTAATGCACCATGTTTTACGACCTCAAATGCAAGAGCACATATATGACTAATAATACCAGTACATATATCAGTGTGGACCTCAAGGACACAATCATGCACCTGGGTGAGTGTCCTGTTTCGCTGTAGGAGTATTATCAGATAAATTCAAAAAGCCGTAAGTACCATCACAGATTAACGTGAAGGGATTGCGTTTCTTACGAAGTATGAAACCCTATACACCGATGCTGGCTTTCAATGGTGACACTAGTCGTAGAAAGTGTGGTTATATTAGGGTAGAACTATTCCAACATTAATGCAGAACAACCGCAATCTGAACACTGTTATGAAATAGACATTTGTTAGATGCTGACCGCGTACCGGCAAAGAAAAAGTAGTGACAGTACAATCACATCGCGATGTGTCTCCTAACGCCTGTCAAGGCGTTAGTTATTCAGTGCTTTGAGTGCGATGCCTTGCCTTGAAGCGGAAATTGGTTTCCTTTATATCTTTTTTGGGAGAAAAAAGCTTCTGTACTTTATTCTCTTCACTGCAGCGAAAACATTTCCGGGCAGGGGAAACAAGAAAAACACGAGTTCTGAGTTATCGACGCGCGTTAAGAAACTCCAGAAAGCAAGGTTACCGTGAATCTCTCTGCGCCAGCTCTCCACAGGCCCGGATGTATACCATTGGGACAAACATTCACATTTCAATAACAAAAGAAAAACAAAACTGGGCGTAGAGTGAACGTGACAACGTCGGAGTCAAATTGAATACTGTTTCTCAACCCGGAAGGAAGCATGCCGTTGGGAGTTTTGCAATCGGAACGTTTTATTTACACTCCAAACACCGAGGTATGGAAGAGAAATGACTAAAGAATGGAAACAACAAAACCATATCAAATCCTCCGGGGCTCTGTTCTTGTTCTGTTTTCTCGTAAAGAAGTGCGTCTTCACCAAGTTAAGAGAACACATAACGGCCTCAGTGACCTGTAGCAGTGGTGTGCATCCTGCTGTGCACGTGTAGTGTTCACTCCCACCCTCTTTTTCTACATCCATGCACTTCAATGAATGAATGAATGAATCCATCAGTCAATCAATCAATCAATCAATCAATCAATCAGTCAATCAATCAATCATTTTTTTCAGTATACATGCGGGATGGTTACTTTGAGCGAAAAGCTACATAAGTAGCTTGGCGTCACGTTAAAGAACTTACAAGGCAATAGTACTTACAAGGCCCTACACGTCCAACTCATGTAGGGTAGGGAAAACCGGACATTTGTCTCGTAAGACTGACTACCTTTCTCTCTGTTTACTTTCCCGTTTTATCCACAGACGTTACCAGGTGATCATACCAGAAATTGATGCGCTCATAAAATGCCTTGAAGGACCAGCCTTTAGCACGAGGTATCATAATCAGCCTATTTTTATGTTCACTGCAGGACGAAGGCCTCTCCCTGCGATCTCCAATTACCCCTGTCTTGCGCTAGCTGATTCCAACTTGTGCCTGCAAATTTCCCGATTTCATCACCTCACGTAGATTTCAGCCGTCCTCGCCTGCACTGCCTTTCTCTTGGTATCCATTCTGTAACTATAATGGTCCACCGGTTATCCATCCTACGCATTACATGGCCTGCCCAGCTCCATTTTTTCCTCTTAATGTCAACTAGAACACCAGCTATCCTCGTTTGCTCTCTTATCCACACCACTTTCTTCCTGTCTCTTAACGTTAGGCCTAGCATTTTTCGTTCCATCACTCTTTGTGCGGTCGTTAACTTGTTCTCGATGAGGTATATTTAGACGGAAATACACGAAGCGCCCTTCAGGTTGCTTTGGGCAATTAGGCTGCCCCCTCGTGCTGGGGGCTGCGTAATTGACATGATAAAACTTTGCTAAACTATGTTTCCATTTCACCGATAGTGAACCTACTACGGGTGAAACCGTGATTACGTATAGCTTTACTTCGCGTCTTTGTGTGGAGAGCATAATTAGCTACACGGCGAACTAGCCCTGGACATCATGTTTCCGTTAAAATGTTCAATTACAATGCAGTATCCATAAACATTTTTTTAATAAACAGGTTGCCAAAGTCTATGATGCCCCGAAGAGTTGGCACGGCCACTCCAGGACAAGCTCCGCAACCAGTTTTACTGCGTAAGCTGTTATGAGCTCATTCGAATAGCCGTTTCGGTTGGAATCTTTTCCGCCGCTACCACCAGTGTCCGTCGTAGCTATCGCCCCCCAAAAAGTGGTTGGTTTCTCGTGAGGACTGAAAAAGAAGATTAAGGAGATGTATAAAAAATTCTAGAGTAAAACGCGTGTATGGCATACCTCATTAAATCAAGCAGGCTAGGTGACTGTTTGTCACCGCTGCATTTCAACGGGGATGCATAATTATCACGATCATTATCAACACCATCGTATCGTGCCATGGGTCAAGGATACGACATGTGCGCCGCATAGTATCGATACCTGTGTTTACTAGTCTTCAGTACCTTTATGGCGCCTCCTCGCAAGGTACGAACCGCTGTAGAAGAAGCGAATCGTAGAGCTACGCGCGTGGCTACAACCAGGCAGCGTTGGGCTCAGCCATTGGGCTCAGCAGACCGCTGTGCAGAGAGCAGCACAAACCGTAGTTCGCCATCGACGCCGTGCGGACTGTTCAGATTGCTCTTGTGAAAACGCCGCCAAGTGACTTCGCCGCGAAGACCCTCCAGTGCATGCTGCCGAAAAAAGAACTACCATGGAGCCGCTTCTCCAGCTTATGCTGTGACTGTGCTGGTTGAGCCGCGTAGGCCTGTGACTTTTTTGTCTTCCGTTTGTGTTTCAGTCTACTTGTTGTCCCAGTTAAATTTAGCCAAAGTTCCTGATTCATGTTCCTAATTATTGTATAGAGACTGTCACGGTAGTTTGTGCAGTCTATACTTCATTGAATAGTAAGCCAAGGATAATATTATGACCAACGTCGCGAGTGTTATATTGGGTTGCAGAACTTCCAATGATAAAATTGTAGGACGTTCCAGAAAACATCTAATTCAGCGGCTTCTATTTCTCTACGTTTAACGTATTATTTGAGCTGCGTCTAATGAAAGCCAGTGAAATATGAGAAAAAAAAACAGCATAACAAAGCACCTGACCTGGTGGCTTGCGCACCGCGACTGCTGGGCTCTCAGACGTACCACGCAACAAATCACAGCGCAACCCGAGAATTCGTTCCAAGTGAATCCACCTTTGGAACTCCACGGCTGCAATTTGTAAATTGCAATATGGGCCATCAAGTAATTAGTTAAAAACTTAATTAGTGAATTTCTGTTAATTATTCGATTACGCATTTCAATTTCTTGTGCAAGTAATATCCGCCTCTTCGAGTAGACCAGCTCACGAACTAGAATTGTGCTATCTGCCACAGGCAACCTTTAAGAATTTTTGAAAGTGTTCGCTGAAACACCCTGTATATCGATACGGAACAGCCGCCAGTGTAACTGTACTGAAGAGGTGGAAGTCGACGTGTTTCTGCTTGACGTAGCGTCGCCATCTTGGCCTCCGTTGGCTTCCTTGTAAATAAAATAGCTACAGGTAACATTATTTGGTGGAGGTGCGGGGTATTGATCCCCGTACCTCGACGGCACTCCACGGGCATGGTTCCAGACCCACGAAGAGGGAATCACGAGCTGGGATCTCTTCAATGCGAAGCTCCGCGGCCTTTTTGGCAATCCTTTCGGTCGCCAACTCAATGCAAAGAAGGCCCTTGCCGCAAGTGTACAGACGTCGACCGAGTCCTACATGTCGTACATTCTCGACGTCTTGGCCCTTTGTAGCAAGGCCGGCCTGAACATGCCGCAGGACGATAAGGTTAACAACGTCCTCAAAGGCATTGATGACGACGCCTTCAATTTACTGGTGTTTCTGGTAGCCATCTTGGCCGTCGTTGGCTTCCTTGTAAAGAAATTGTAAATAGCCTTAGACATGAGCTACACGTAACAATATTATATATATATAAGGCAGATCCATGGTGTTTCATTCAGCACACATTGAACATTTGCATATATATCCACAACTAAATCCACCCATATCGCGACCGATGCAACAGCAACCAAGCAGCCACGCAAACCCAGGGGATGTAGGCTAGGAAAGCTTCGCTATAAATTGTTTTCCTTGCCCCCATACAATATGCAACAAAATTCATTTGATAGCGTCCCCCTATGGTGGCTCGGCATACTTCTTCTCCCCTTACCCCTTCCCCAGTGTAGGGTAGCAAACTGGATATTTACCTTCCGGTTAACCTCCCTGCCTTTCGCATCTCATTTATCTCTCTCTCTCTTTCTAAACCTTGACTAAATTAGCTGGGACATCCTGTATATACAGTGCCTCTGCTCTCGTAGGCAATTCCGGAAATGTAGTCTACTATGTCTATGCTTCCTTACAGTGCCTCTGAGAAGTTACATTTCTTTTCCTTTTTTTTGCGCGGCATTCCTCCATTCCCCACCGGAAAGATTTAGTTAAGAGTTACTGAGTAATCACAGCGGTTTGAAGAGCTGTTCGCTGTGGAACCTCATTAACGTCTCCGCGAAGCCGATGCCTCCTCAGGGCGCTTCAACATACTGAAACAACACCTTTGATCGAATTTCTAGTACCGATGTTGGTAGGCCGCGAACAGCAGTAGGGAGACAAGACGGTAATTTTGTTGCCTCGTTTGTTGTCTTAGGCTTCGGGAAACTAGATTACCGGAAATCACTGTTTACTGTCGGGACATGGTAAACAAGTAAGGACGGTGTATGGTACACGTAAGCATCTTAAGTGAGTTTCGATCGCGACTGCGTATTTTATTAAACAAAGCTTCCTTGGCCACTCAGTAAAGTGAACAGATTGGGACCACAGCGTGCATTGGATGGGAAGCGTTGAGCTACATAGAAGTGAAATGCATGTTAGCAAACACAGAAAGAAAACAAAAGCTCACAATTTCATTGCAAGAAAATTACAATGGGAATGGGAATGAGTGCGCTGTTCATGCAAGAAGAAGATGACGATTAATGAAGCTCGAGGTTTCCGCTGTTTCATGCCATATGTTTTGAGGCAACAACAACAATTGCCGGTTCGCTTGCTGCGACCGTGTCCGTTTTATAAAACGTGTACTGTGTACCTGTGGACTGACTCCAAACGCTTCATTATAAATAAATAAATAAATAAATAAATAAATAAATAAATAAATAAATAAATAAATAAATAAATAAATAAGTGCATTAAAAATCACCAGCCCTTCCCCTGTCGAGAAAATGGAGGCAAGCGGAGCATGTCGTGTGTACCTGACCTACCACTTTGCCTTCCTTTCCTACTACTTTTCCTTCCCTTTCCTACTACTTTTCCTTCCCTTTCGCACTACTTGTGCTTCCATTTCCTTCCCTTTTTCGTTCCCTTTCATGCAACTTTTCCTCCTGTTGCGTTGTTCGATTCTTTGCTCGTTGCTCTTGTCGCTTGCGTTCGATGTCTCGAGTTTGCTCGGGGACGTGGTTAGTAGCATCGCCCGCCATTGCCGCTAGCGATTCTTCGAAATTGAATTGCTTCAAAATTAAATCTGTCCGTCCCGTCAGACAATCAATGGCTCATGCCCCCGTAAACAGGGCCTCCCCATTACGACGACAGAAAAGAAGTGAAATTTACAGCAGCTATACTATGGATTTCCCACAGGGGGCCCCACGTAGTCCCTAAGGACCAAATAAAGTTCATGTCTGTCTATCTACGCAGGAATGAGTCCTAGATTTTGGCGTAGGCTAAGCACTGCGATGTCATCCCCAGCATTTTCCGGAAGTTATCGCGAAGCGCGGCCTCTTCTTCGGGAGTGCGAACTATCTTTAGGGGTCGCATGGCTTCTACTGATCGAGCGCCGCCGCGCACACGCTTGCATAGCTGCTGCCTCAAGGTCAACGCATGCGCAGATCCCATCGTTATCACGGCGCATGCGCCGATCTCGGCGCTGCGGCCGAAACCGGTTACGCGCAGTGTCGCCGAGCTGCTGCCGAGCTGCTGACGACGCCACCCGCGCTTCAGCAGCAGCTCTGCGCGTTGCTTCGGTGGTGCTGCTACAATTTCTTTCTCTATCTCGTTCTCATTTTCTGATGATAATGATGATGATATGTGGCGTTTGATGGCGCAAGGGCCAAGTGTGGCCAAAGAGCGCCAAGGCAGTAATGATGAGTGCTCAATGGACTAATGGTTCATGTGACGTGGCTGTATAGAGGCCTAAAACTCAGAGCTAGGAATTGCTTAAAATAGATAGGAATTAAAACTATGATAGTGACTGAAGTGGGGTATGCTATGAGTATGAGATGTGTAACAAGGTTGTGAGAGCATAACATGTATTTAAAAAGTGAAATAGCACTACAGCCTCACCGGGTCCCTTGAGTACAAGGGCCCAGAGGCATGTGCTATAAACAAGGGTTCACATCGCAACAGCGGCCTCTCGCAGGAGGCCGTGCTACGAATTTCTTGGACAGAATACGTTGAGGGTATGGACATCATTCAAGAAGGCTAAAACGGATTTCATTTCGAATAGCGGTTCTCTGCCTAGAAACAGTGCCAGGTGAAGCGGTATACACTGCCTATATGCCAAAGGGAAGTGTCTTTTCCTCTCGGTTTGTGTTTCACGACATTCCAGGAGGACATGCTGAACACTGAGGGTGTCCCCACATCTACTACACATTGGAGGTTCACCGCCAGTCAGCAAAAAACTATGTGTACCATAAGTGTGCCCTATTCTGAGACGACAGAATAGGACATCACTTCGTCTTGAGTTGGTCAGGGATGGCCAGTACCCTAAATGTGGCTTAACCACGTGAAGCTTATTAAGCATTTCAGCGTCCCACTCACTTTGCCAGTAGGTTCTGAGTTTGTTCCGCAAATATGGCTTCAGGTCTATAACTGGAACAGCTATGGACGTGTTGCAAGATTTTGTATCTAAGGAAGTTGCCATTCGGTCTGCTAGCACATTACCTTCAATACCTCTGTGTCCAGGCACCCAGCATACCGTTACATGTTGGCCAGATGCGTAAATAGTACACAGGAGAGAGAAAAGATCTGCAATTACTGGATTTCTATGTTTGCAGCATGACATCAATGTTTTAACAACGCTTAAGGAGTCTGTGTATATGACCGCCTTATGTAGTTTTAACTGCTTGATGTGTTTCGCAGCGCACCATAGTGCATACGCCTCTGCTGTAAAGATGCTTGTATGATGGTAAAGAACATCTGACTCCGAATAGGATGGGCCGACGGCTGCATAAGACACGCCGGCATGCGATTTAGATGCATCTGTGTAATATTCTGGGCACGAGTACTTAAATTGTAACTCTAGAAAATGCATATGAATGTGGGCCTCTGGAGCGTGCTTCGTTACCTCCACAAATGACGTGTCGCAGTCAATGATGTGCCACAACCACGGTGGTAACGGCTTAGCAGGGGCCATTAGGCGATTTTCAAGAAGCGGAACGTCCATATCTTCGCTCATCCTCCTCACACGGAGCGAGAATGGCTCTCTCGCTGCAGGCTTGTTATGAAAAAGTGTTGCAGAGGTGATATCGTTGATGATGGAATAACAAGGATGGTCTTTATCAGTATGTACTTTCAGAAAGTAATTAAAAGTAGAATATGACCGTTGTAGATCGAGGGACCATTCGTTCGATTCGACATAGAGGCTTTGAACAGGGCTTGTCCTGAAGGCACCAGTGGCAAGGCGGATACCAAGATGATGCACAGGGTCCAGCATCTTGAGTGCACTGGGGGCAGCAGAGTGATATACTACAGCGCCGTAGTCTAAACGCGATCGTACAAGGCTCCTGTAGAGGTTCATGAGGCATTTCCTGTCGCTACCCCATGTTGTGTGTGACAGTATTTTCAGGATGTTCATTGTTTTCAGGCACTTAGTTTTGATATACTTGATGTGAGGAATGAATGTCAGTTTTGAGTCGAGTATAACGCCTAAGAATTTATGTTCAGTGTTGATTGGTATGCGTTGTCCATGGAGCATAATATCAGGATCTTGTATTAAGCCTCTCTTTCTAGAGAAAAGTACACAGGAGCTTTTGAGGGGGTTTAGCTTAAAACCATTTTCATTTGCCCATTTTGAAACTTTGTTCAGTCCGAGCTGAACCTGACGCTCGCATATTGCAAGGTTACAAGACTTAAATCTTATCTGCACATCGTCGACATATACTGAGTAAAACATAGAGGATGGTATGGCTTTGTGAAGGGAATTCATTTTCACAATGAAGAGGGTGCAACTAAGCACGCCCCCTTGTGGCACACCAGTCTCTTGAGTGAAACTTCTGGACAGGGCATTGCCCACTCTAACGCGGAATGTGCGGTTAGACAAGTAACTTTCTATCATGTTTAACATGTTGCCGCGTACACCCATTGCAGATAGGTCTCGAAGGATTCCGAATCGCCATGTTGTGTCATAGGCTTTCTCCAAGTCAAGAAATACAGATAAAAAGAATTGTTTGTGTATATAAGCGTCTCTAATGTTTCCCTCAATGCGAAAGAGGTGGTCTATTGTTGACCTACCTTCCCTGAAACCACATTGGAAGGGGTCAAGTAGACGGTTGCTTTCCAGATAATAGATTAGACGCCGGTTCACCATTTTTTCATATAACTTGCACATACAGCTTGTTAGTGCTATTGGCCTATAGCTGCTGGCTAATGCGGGGTCCTTGCCTTGTTTATAAATTGGGATGATAATGGCTTCTTTCCATGAGGATGGAATATGTCCAGATGACCACATGGTATTGTAAAGACACAGAAGCGTGTTTAATGTTTCCGAGTGCAGGTTCTTGATCATTTCGTATATTATACGGTCACCACCTGGTGCTGAGTTGCTGCAAGAACTGAGAGAAGCCTTGAGTTCTGCAAGACTGAACGGACGGTTGTAAGGCACTTCTGTTGCGCACTTTCGTTTGAGGCGCTCCCGCACTGCATGTTCCTTGAACTTTAAGAAAGTACCCTTATAAAAATGACTATTGAAATGTTGTTGGCATATTGTTGAGGAATTGTTGACACAATATCATTTCAATAATGTCTCAATAGTTATTGAACGTACACAACAATACATCAACAATAAAGTTGTTGAGCGCTTCACAACAGTAAAGTCATTGACTAATTGTTGTTGACATATTGTTGAATAATGTTGAGTACTATTGAGAATTTTTGAGCAATATTGACATTAAATATATATCTGAAACACACACATGTAGACGTGTATGTGTTTTACACATATATATTGTTTTATTGTTCACTTAATCACCACTAAATATATAGAGTGTCACATAACTTGAACCAAATGCCTATCTCTCGAGTCGTAACTGGGGGAGCTTGTGGCAAGACGACGCTGCCGCAGGCGTTCCGCTTCGTTTGCCCTAAATTCAGGGTCGGCGGCTCTTCGCTGACGTTTCGCCTGGGCTTCGGAAGCCGTCACGCTAGAATCAGCATGCTAGAATCGGACGACAAGCTTCGCTTACTAGAATCGGACGACAAGCTTTGCTTACGTAAGATATGCCTTTGCTTACGTAAGATGCTTACGGCGACAAGCTTTGCTTTCAGATATATATTCAATGTCAATATTGCTCAACACTTCTCAATAATACTCAACATTATTCAACAATATGTCAACAACAATTAGTCAATGACTTTACTGTTGTGAAGCGCTCAACAACATTATTGTTGAGGTATTGTTGTGTACGTTCAATAACTATTGAGGCATTATTGAAAGGATATTGTGTCAACAATTCCTCAACAATATGCCAACAACATATCAATAGTCAGTACTCCATTTTCTCGACAGAGGAAGGGCTGTTAACTTTGTCTCTTTGGGTCCCACGTATGACAAGGGCAGTTCAAGGAAGCGTTACAGGTCCCCGTGCCCACAGGGGATATGTGCCATTGAGCTTGGACCCTTTCTGCACTGCCTCCAGGATCGGCCCACATGAAACGGGTGCCATTGATCTTGGACCCTTTCTGCACTGCCTCCAGGATCGGCCCACTTTATCTGCCCCTGTATCTATCTGCCTTTTGAACGTCGCTATTGGAAATGACAAAACTTCAGCATAATAGAAGTTACAGCTTGAGTGATATTGTCAAGAAACATTGGGAAGAACTCGCAAGCAATATTTTTTTGTAATTTGTTTGGAGAGTAACTAGCATGTGTAGTAAAGGGTTGGTGCCAGAGACCGCCTTTTTTCAAGTTTGACTGGTTGCTCGGATGATCTCGTTTTGTTCTCGCAACTTGTCATAGTGGTTTTTGATGTGTGGCAAAGCCAGTGTCAAGCAGACACCATTTACTATTTTGTTTGCTCATATGTTTTGTTTATATCAAGTACAATGCATTGCATGTACGGTACGCTATATTGCACTCTACGTCCATGCCACAGTTGTACTCGTGCCTACGGGTGACAAAATTTCATTTTCAACTTGCCGGCATGTTCTCGTTTTGATTGCCCGGATAACAGCTTTGGCTTTTGGCTCAAGGTCACTTGAAGATCGCCGACAACGGGAGCTAAAAGCATTTCATGCTTAAAAGAGTAGGCAACCTTAAACTTTGACTTAGGTGTTTCTTTTTGGCACTCGCATCCCGGCGTTGGTGTTCTGTGCTTTGGTAAGCAGTAATAAGTGATTTCTGATCAATTATAATTATTCCAGACACTTCAGTAACTCAACTTGAACTAAGCTTATGCTTTGATATCATGTCTATAAAGAAACCGATGGATTTTGCGCTGTACTACTTTGTTTCTTTTTTTCCTGATTTATTTTTAATCTGGTCTCAGCTAATTAGTTATAATTATCCCAGACACTTCAGCAAGTCAGCTTGCAACAAAACTTATGCTTTGATATCATATCTATAATGAAAGTCATGAATTCTGAACTGAACCATTTTTTTTCTATTTTTCTGATTTACTTGGATTGCATCCCCGGTCGTCTCAGCTAATTAATTCTAATTATTCCAGACACTTCAGTAACTCAACTTATAGCTAAACTTATGCTCTGATATCATATCTATAATGAAATTCGTGAATTTTGTACTGTACTATTTTTTTCGATTTATTTTCACCTCTTGATCATCTCAGGAGGTGAACCGGAAGTACTGTCCAAAGAACAAATGGCACTCGACGCTCCTGCCACTAAAAACTCCCGATACAGCTTTCTATTGCTCAATACGTGCAACATAAAATTGATTTTTTTTCTTTTTCTTTTTTTTTCGAGCGTGAAAGAAGCCCGCGAATACACGCAAAATTGCCGCACAACTAGCCGCTCGAGGCACTATGCGTGTATCCGCGGGCTTCTTTCACGCTCGGAAAAACACTTTTATGTACCACGTATTGGGCAACAGAAAGCTGTATCGGGAGTTTTTCCTGTTGCTCTATAATTTTCTGATTGACACTTTTCAGCTAAATATAATATCTGAGAAGCTAATTATTTATTATTAATTGATTAATAATTATTAATTATAATGATTATCTAATTATTTATCTAATGAAAAAAATGAGTATCTGTAAGCGACGGCAAACAACATTACCTTGGTTCTGTCCAGCTACGTGGCACTTGCCTATATTTAAGTGTCGGTGCAAGAAAGTTGGGACACCCTGTATATACTGGGTGTTCAAAATTATAGGCATTACGAAAATTTTAAAAAATCGCTTGTAGCAGCTACCATAAATCTTATCACTTAGCTTGGTTATTCGAAGAAACGGACATTAGTAACACAAGAAATTGAAACTAATATTCTAATAATTAACAAAAATGACTAATGAACTTCTTAGTTAATTATTTTACGACACATATTGCAATATATGAATTGTAGCCGGTGAGTTTGCAAGACGCATCCACCTAAAATGAATTTCCAGTATAACACCAGTTTCGAGATATTATTGCCCAAAGTGTGGGACGAAATACATGGGCGTTTTAGTTACTTTTGTGCTTCAATGTATAAAACAGCATTTTGGTAACAAAGTAAGTGTAACAACAGTGCATTTTTACGGCGAGTTTGATGGCGCATATCTCCAAACTGGTGTCATTCTGGAAATTCATTCCAAGTGGATACGCCTGACAAGCTCACCGGCTCAAATTCGTAAATCGCAATATGTGTCGTAAAGTAATAAAATAAGAAGTTAATTAGTGATTTCTTCGTAATTAGTTGAATGTATGTTTCGATTGCTCGTGCTACTAATGTCCGCCTCATCGATTAACCCAGCTCAATGATAAGAATTATGCTACCTGCCACAGGCGATTTCTAAAAATTCCGTAAGACTTAAAAATGACCACCCTGTATATATATATATATATATATATATATATATATATATATATATAGACACAAAATTGGAGCACAAGACAAACGTCCCAACAAGCAGTGACCAATGACCGATGATTGGGCACCTCCTGGATTCCCATCGGCTTCTATTGTAAGTGGCCAGTGCCCTGTCTGTGTCAGAAAACGGCATTGCCTCCATGTTAAATATGGGCAAGATGGTGGGAAAAGTAGTATGTAAGCATAATAAATAAATATGTTTTTTAAAGAGTGCGTTTTGTTTAGTTGTTAGCCCTTAGCGCACAATAAAATGAAACAAGTTTGGGTGATCTCTGCGACGTGGTGTCCATATTTTACATGAAAGCCTAGGTCTATTCTGTAACACGTAGAGACGGGGTGCTGGCCAGTGTGCTGGGAAACTGCTTGGCCACCACGCACAATCTACGCTGTTATACTTTGCCGGTAGCAAATCGTAGCGCAGAAGCACAGGTACAAATGTTTAATCAATGGGACGGCATGCTGTCTACCGTTCGTCATGATGTCAAACTAACAAGCACGAACAGCGACAATTGTGTACGTTGCTGGTCCGTAGTTCATTTCGCGCCGGTTGCTTCACGTATTAAAATAAATATTTCTTTTTAATACAAACGATTAAAACTGTGCGCGCACACAGGGCGCGACATTTGCGACGTTTGAATTTTGCACTATTTCCCGCGCGCTCCGTACGTGACCGGCCGGCGCACTGCGTTACCGCGATAAAGAAAATAGTTCCTCAAGGAAGCTAAGCAGAAAATTTTCACACTCTTGCAAACCACAGAAATTGTTAAGAAATACCATTATATTACAAGATTTGTTAATAAATATGGCAATTCATATCTATGAAAGCGTGGATTTGTATGCGCGTTTTTGTGTGAATGCGCGCTTGCGCTGTTGACTCTTTGGCGGATTCCGGAACTTTGTGCGTGCGGCGTATGTGTGCGGGTTGCGTGATGAGTTTGCTGCGTTTTCTGTGCCCTTTGCCTCGCTGTGACATCTTTGGTATATTACAACTTATTGCTCGGTCTTAATGGGCTACACGTTGCCTCGAAGATCACCATGATCGCCTCCGACTCAGCCACATCGAAGGTGAGTGAGTGTTTCGAATTCCACTTGCTCGTTCATTGCGACGCTATCAGCAAAAGTGCGTACAGAGCCCGTGCGTGTCTTCCACGCGCCTCTGTGCTCGTTTTCATTACTAGTACTATCCTTCCGTTGCGAGAATTGGTTGTGCAGCACTAGATTTGTGATATTGAGCATGAAGTTTTGTCCTGATTTAACTTCACAGCGCGCTTGCGGCGACGTAAAGCAGCTATGTGGAGCCAGCTAAAACAGGGCATGTTGTGTCACGGCCGGGCTCGACTGGCGCGCGCGCTCGCTTCTTGCGAACGCGCGCGCCAGTCGAGCCCGGCCGTGGTTGTGCGCGCCACGATTTTTGGTACGGTGTTCCAGCACCGATTGAAATTAGCCTTATTAATGAGCGCTCGTGCTCTGCCGTTTTGGTGGGCAGCTATGTGGAGCCAGCTAAAACAGGGCATGTTGTGCGCGCCACGATGTTTGGTACGGTGTTCCAGCACCGATTGAAATTAGCCTTATTAATGAGCGCTCGTGCTTTGCCGTTTTCGTGGAAACAATGCGACGTGAAATAATCCGAACTGTACTGTAATCAAGTATATTTCGTTCGCGCAACGCCGTCCATTGACGTGCATCTACTACATGGCGTGTCGGGATCGTCGAAAATATGCGCGGGGCGTTTTGCCGTTCTAATGTATTCTGCTGCGCTGTTCGCTTCAGGATCGAGTGCCCAGAGTCCGCTGACACGCCGTGCGGTAGACACGCGCTGTGGCGCGATAATAATAAAGAATTGCAATGGCGTATATGTGATTCTATGTGATAGGTGAGATAAAAAAGGGCTGATGCCAGTGAATGCTGTGAAATCATCAGGTTATGTGTGGTTTGTTTTCCGCCGGTACGCGCGCGGTGAACTTTTTTTTTAACCATTATCTCCCTTCGACGCCATCGAGTACTTCGCGCTAACGCCTTCGCGTAGGCGCTCTATATTCACGGAAAAGGCAGATTCTGTGGGATGCTATGTTCTGCTTTAGTGGGATGAAACATTCAAAATAATGTCATCGTGTGAAGTTTCAGCCTTTGGCCCTTCAGTAACTGATTGATATAACTAAGTTCGAAAATCAGTAAAGGAACGAGATGCTTGGGCATATTTGCCGTGTCGTCCCACTGTGCTCCCAGAGGCATGTAAGCGTTATCGACAAATGTCAAAAATTAGCAAGGCTTTTTATGAGATAGAAGCAGACAGCTATGTCAATAAGTTATTTTTGCTTTGAATTCACACACTAAAGAGGAGAGAGAGTTAAAGGGGAGCGTATCTTGTGATCTAAATGACGCTTTGCCATAAGCTTGGAACAATGGTTTGTTGGTGGAGCAGTTCTGTGGAATACTTAGAGAGTAAGCAAACTGCAGTAGCAGCAGTTAGACGGGGAGTAAAAAATGCAACACTGGTTTTATATGAACGAGCTACCTTTAAGATGTGGCCGCAACAGTTCATGCAGTAGATGAGCAAAAATAATTTTAAAATTTAGGAGAGAAATTAAAAATAAATTATTTGCCCACCTCACACTGCCAGTGGCAAGAGCAGCCATGCTTTAATGTTTTCAATCAGTCATTTATATCCATCCATTTATGTCGGCCTAATCGTCCATGTAGATGTTTTGATTGTTGCTTTTGAGTTATCGTGGCGTCACATTTTAATACTGACATCTGTTTTCAGAATCAAAATGAGCCTGGAGACGCCACAGCCGGAATGCGAAAGGTGAATTCTTTGGCCATTCATCGTCTAGCGTCACCATGATCAAATGCACTGTTGCCAGGAGAATGTATTGCTGGGAGGTATTCTCCTTAAGATTTAGTAAAAATGGTAGCATTAAGTGTCTCCTTTGCGATTTTGCATAGCCTTTGATTTGCGAGTCGATTCATTTATTTGATGAGGTGGGCAGTTGGCACACCCTGTCTTTGTGTCTTATGTACACATTCAGCTGAGTAGGTCTGGGACACAGCAAGCGAATCTGATGTGTAGTGGTAATCGCATTAACGTCGACAGTTATCTTCCTGTTTGAGCTGCTTGCTACTGCTGCTTGCCAACACAAGCAGCAGTTGCCCACGATGGCGTGAAAGAGGTTCATTGAAGAATGGCACATACTCTGAGTCACATACCCAGAGATCCAAGCAGGTCCATCAGATGGTTATTAACCCACTTCCCGTCTACATAGCAGCCCTACCCATTAGGCCATTGACCACCAAGTGACACAAATTGGCTGGAAAATAGTTAGACAGACACCCGAAAGTATGTGAAGTATCCTAAAAATGCTACTTGCATTAAAGTTTTCAATGCTTTGGTTTACTTACTATTTTATTTTGTACTGGGTGAATCCTTGTTTTTCTGAAGCACATGGCATCCTAACAGCATAACAAGCTATGACATTAGTTTTAGTTGTTTTTATTAGTGACATTAGTTGACATTTTAGGTCTGGAGCAGGCAGTATTTCTGTGATTTATTCGGAGTGTGGCTGTTGTGTAAATAATCCTTAAACTACCTCACTAATATTATTTACCTAAACGTGCCGTTTCACATAGGTTGGAGAAGTGCTCATTCAGACGATCCTGGCACAGCTTGCCATGGTGGACCAGGCAAGTTTGCAAGGGCCTTGATTCACCATGTGTTCACAGAGAACCTCATGGGCCACTCACTTCTTGGAAACACCACCACCAATAGGCAAAAAGAGGCTCTTGGCCTTATCAGGGTCAACGCTGTTATAGGCAAGTACCGTACATCCTTTTACCCATTGCATTTTTGCCTTCACATTTTGTACTTGGAATTACCAGCTTGCTATTAGCACAACAAATGACTTTCAAGTAGCCTGTGTCTGCAACTACGTGCTACAATAGCCTACTATTTGGAATGAATGTTCATTTGATCTCAAGTCTCTAACGCCTCCATACTAAAGTGCTAAATTTTAAAAGCAGCCTTAACTGCCAGAAGTGATTGGTGGCTCCAACTGACAAAGTTAGGTGTATTTGCGCATTAGTTGCACTACTTGACTGTCATTGCAATGAACAGTTGGAATGAAGCAACTACCAATCTGTAGTACCAATCTGTGAAGCTTGCTACCAATCTGGTGCTATAGCGGGTGTGCTTAAGTAGCCTGAAAGTGTTGTTATAATATAGGAATTGTGGAGAAGCTATGCTCAAGTGCAGTTACTGCTCAACTCGAGGGACAGCACTTCCACCAAATTTCAGCAATCAATATGGCCCTCCAGATTCTGTAACGCAAAACATAGTGGTTTCACCTATTTCAACAGACCACATTGAATTAAAGTTGCTCCTGTCTTGAAGGAGGTCCATGTGGTGGCAGACAGTAGCCTTTAAGCAGAGGGAGCTTAAGTTACGGGGCATAATTGTTTGGTTGTTTCGATCAAAGCAACAATAGGAACAGTTGCCAAATTCGTTGTCAACATTGCTATGTTTAGCAATGTCCATTCATTCTAGGCACTCAACCAATTAAGATCCAATTTATCACATTGTATTCTAGGATGTGGAAAAAACAAAGGTATTTATTTGACTTTTCCTCACGTTCCCATAAAATGATCAGTACTCAATAGGCCCTTGGCAGCTACTATATAAAGCTTCTTACAGAACATGAGGCATGTCCACAGCTCCCACTCTGAAATTGTTGGAAATGTCTCCTGCTTTCTTACTTCAAGGACGCACTTGCCTGTTTTCAGCGTTATTATAAACCAGTGCTCAAGTACTATGGGTTTAGATTTATCAAAGATTGAATGAGCTTTGTAGGTGTTCATGTTTAACCCTTTGAGGATCACATATTTTCCGGCAAACGTCCCCCAATTTAAGCGTTATATTTTTATTCTGGATTGTTCTTCAGTGACCTTTCCAGAAAAAAAATGGGTAAATAATTTTTTAGGTCACAAAGTGACAAAGGTTTCTTAGTGTCCGCTGTTTTACACCATGTTTATTGTAGCATGCAGGGCAAACTAGCATAATCACATTTTTTAAATGTAATGACACTCACAAAACATTAAACTAGGTGAATACTCCCAAACTACTGCAGTGATGGGCACCATAGAATAAAGAGAAAGATCAGTTTTGGAAGAAGCCAAGGGGCAACAGCACAATCAGGATTTTTGTAGAAGTCGCAGAAGGTTACAGAATCTGTAATGTGATGCTTGGGGACACTTCATTCTTAAAAGGTATGCTTATTTATATGTTCTTTCGCCGCCTCATATTTATGGTCGTGACCACACGATTTGTTTCCACCACTCTACATGCATGGCAGTGACCCTCAAAGGATTAGCAGAGCCAGTCCACTTGCATATTTCTCTTGTAAGACTGAGCATTTCTTCGTATTTCTTCTTCGCATTTATTTGTGTTAGTGTAACCAGGTCGGCGTGCAACTGCAGTAAATCCTCGTTATAAGCAGTATTTTGTTTTCAGTAGAGAGGCATAAGAATGGTCATCACGATGCGAGAAGTGCACTCCAGTAGCATATGAGCTTGTAAAACAAATTCAGATATACCACACTCAATTCTGGCCGCATAACCGTATTTGGAGCAACTCCTGCAAGGAAAAGTTCAATAAAGTGCTGCACATTTTGATTATGATTGTTGAGAGAACTAATTTTAGTTGCCAGTAGTCTACCTTTAAGTTTTTTCACCAACAGTATGAAGTCTTTTTTCCACCATTTTGTTCCTAAGCAAGCAACATTCACATTTTCACATCAAGGATATTCATGAAGTTATTCTGCCACAGTGGGCTTTTCCTGTTTGCCTTCTGCATATTGTACTAAGTGGAGTCCTCCGGTGCCACTCCACTTTGAAAGCTGGTCATTCTCTAGAATTGAACTCGTGAAAACTTGGAATAAACAAACAAATGAAACAGTTTCATTATAACAGGGTGTACTGTATGTCGCACTTTTGCATGTGGAACATTGATCTTTAACGTCATGCTGTTTTTCCTTTTTTACAGGCTTTACCTGTCGCAAGTTTCCTGGGACAAACATGACCTACATTAAGAACACTCTGGCCTCACTTCTCGCAAGGGACCTGAAGTGTCCAGAAGAGCTCAAGTCTGTGGACAGTTCAAGTGTTGTGCACTTGCAGCCCTCAACATTTTTTTGTTATTATGATGTTTCTAGTCACCTGAAAAGCCCAGGTTGGATGGTTCAGACACAAGTACTGTGTTGTGATTAATAATTAATTGCACAAGTGTTGCGCTTTGTACTTTAGTACATTTTTACGTAAATCTTTAATATATTTCTACAAAAGCTAGTGTTTCTTGACTATTTTATTTCATAGGTATCTCGGGTCATTTCATGCCAAGACTGTTCCATGACGGCACACCATTTCAAGTTTGTTTGATAAAGTAAAAGTAGGCCCAGTGAGAAATTTTACAGAAAATTAGGTTTCATACGTACACCGGAAAGTGGAATCTGTGCTATTGTCAGAGTGGTTCTGTTTAAGGAAAACTACATATTAACATTTGTTTGTAGTAATGGTTTATTTTGCTATTTCAAAACAGTAAGAATTAAGTGTTAAAGTTTGCTTAAATTCAGAGTGCAACAACAGTTCTCGGGCAAGGCAGCGATGTGCTTTCTTTCATGTATGCATGAAATCTGATTTCTTGCAAATTCTTTCATTCTAACTTGTTTTGCGGCACTCAAAAATTAAAAAAATTTCCTCATGCCAGTTCCATTTAAGTCTTCCAGCAGGTAACTAATGGCCACTGTGTATCAGATAAAAATCTTAAGTAGTCAAAGTGAATAAATCGCTTGGTATGTAATGACCTGCCCAGGAACCTAGTAATCATGGCAGAAAACGCAACTGGATCGTGCAACAAGCAATGCAGCACAATAAACTGCTCCCATGGCACAAGTTATTGTAATTACCATGTCGTTTCAGAGGTAGATAACGTTTAGTAAAATGGGCACACCATTTAACCAATAAATAAGAGTCTCAGTGGGCTCATGCAGATTGTGCCATGATTATTAAGTTACTGGCTACCAAATAGAGAAATCAAGTACATTTTAAATGGTATTTACTGTAATGCTTGTATAATATTTATTTTCTATTTATTTCAATTTTGAGAAATGTTTTACTTTAGGGCCACGCAAACTTTACATCTCTCAGTATTCAATTTCGTTATTGTATCAAGCTGCTGGCAGTTTGTAGATTGCGTTAGGAATTTTTTGATCTCAAGGCACACATGGCTGTACAGTTAACAAATGTTTGGCTTCAATAAACAATTCAGCTAGAAAAAAATGCTTTTTGTCCACATCAATTTTGAGCTGTTGATTTTGTGAAGGAGTATTGATTTTGTGTGTTAAGCCAATTCGAAAACTGGCTTAATGGTTCTGCTAGCAGCTCTATAATATGTTTTATAACAGGCTATATCTAAAAGTGGTTTTGATCCCTGGGTGACCCAGGTCTTCAATACAGAAGTGCCTGAGTTTGCCCCTGTCCTCTAGTATGCAAGGACCACATCAATATGGATGGCATCAATGGTAATGCCATGAGACTCAACGTAGCTCAGCGGTATTTAAAGAAAAGTCTAGTGCAGTTTTCAACACTATTCACCAAACAGCATATTTCAGTGGGCTCTCAAGTGATTTCAATAGTGACGTTCAGCACTGCTCCAATAATATTTAAATGGTGTTGCATTATTGACTAACATTGCACGTTGGGCTTGTTGGTATAATAATGGAGGCAAAAGGCATAGTGCATCAGAAACAGGACACAAGAGGAAGAACATCAGACAACACACACGTTTGGTGCTTAACGTGTGTGTTGTCTGTGTTCTTCCTCTTGTGTCCTGTTTCTGATATGTAGCACCTTTTGCCTCCATCAAGCAATATTGACGTTTAACGCTCATCCAATAATACTTCAATGGGGTTTCAATATTGATGTTCAACAATGCTTCAATAATATCTCAATGGGGTTTCAATATTGATATTCAATACTGCTCCAATAATATTTCAATGGGGTTTCAATATTGACATTCAACACAGTTCCAACATTATGTCAATGGGGTTTCAATATTGGCATTCAACATATTTCAACAATGTCTCAACAGGTTTTCAATATTGACATTCAACACATCTTCAACAGTTCTTCAATGGGCTTTCAATATTGGAATTCAACATGGTTTCAACAATCCATCAATGACTTCTCAAATTGAAGCGACCCAATGATGTTTCAACAAAATGTCGCGGGCCAATTTTCAACACCTCTCAACAATTTCCTCAATAATGTTTCAACAAAGCCTCAATGTGCTTTCAATGCTATTTGTTGACATTGACCAATGACTTTTCAACAACTTTTCAACAATTTTTTTGTAAGGGTAGGCTCATAGGGAATGTACTCATGTACTAGAAATGCTTTCAAAATGCTCGCCCAGAAAATCGGCCTGATCTTTCATACTGTCACCTTGAGTGTTTACTAAGGGAAGTGGTTGTGTTTTCCGGCCTTTTAATTTGTTCGCTCTGTTCCACACCTTACTCTCATCCTTGTAAGAATTGATGCTACTTATGTACCTTTCCCAACTGGCCCGCTTAGCACGTCGACGTATTCTCCTGCCCTGTGATTTTGCCTGCTTGAAATTAGTGAGATTCTCCGCAGTTGGAGAGTCACGGAGCAGGCCCCAAGCTTTATTTTGTTTTTTCCTTGCCTCTTTACATTCGTTGTTCCACCAAGGCATACGACGCTTACTAGCAAGTCCGTTAGTTTGTTTTATGCATTTTTCAGCAGCGTCAATTATAAAACCTGTAAAATATGCCACAGCATCGTCTATATTAAAAGAAACTAAAGCATCCCACTGTAAGTACGTAATCTTTTTAAACAGTTCCCAGTTCGACGAGTCGGTTTTCCATCGAGGAACCTGTGGAGGGCAGCCAGCTTGCTTTGTTAGATTTAAAACAATAGGGAAGTGGTCACTTCCGTAAGGGTTTTTTATGACCTTCCAGTCAAGGTATGGCATTAGTGTCGGAGAGGATATGGTTAGGTCTATTGATGAGTATGACTTATGTGTGGCGCTATAAAAGGTGGGTTCTTTTTTATTCAGCAGAACCGCACCAGAACATCAAAGGAAATCTTCTACAGTACGCCCTCTTGCATCGCAGCGCGCGTCGCCCCACAGCATATTATGGGCGTTCAGGTCACCTGTTATTATGAATGGCTCAGGGAGCTGATTGACAAGCGTATGAAGTTCCGTAAGCGCCAAACGATGTTCGGGTGGTACGTACAGTGAACAGACTGTCACCAACCTGTCAAACAGTATTGCCCTAACAGCTACTGCCTCTAGATTTGTTTGAA
>NC_051163.1:39444323-39484545 GCF_013339745.2 Dermacentor silvarum
ACGGCAGTTTTGTTAACTTGGTATGTACCAAACGTAGCATAGCATGACAATAGTGTATGACACACATAAATGATAGGTTATGACATGATTGTCATGACATACGTGTCAGGTAGGTCATGAAACCGCCGCCATGGTCGTTTCATTGACTTGGTAAGTACCAAAATTCACATGGAATGAGAAGAGTGTATGACAAACATAAATGATAGATCATGACATGCGTGTCATGTAGGTTATGAAACATCCGGCTAAAATGACAATGACTCAGCGAAAACAGATTAACACTAAAAAACCACTGAAATGGATTCGGACGTGGGTACTAAATGAAGGAAACACTAAAGGATGATAATAGAATCATAGGCATAAGCATGACTAAGCAAAAAGGGCATTGACCACAAAAAGAGATTAAGACTCAAAAGCCGCTGAAATGGGGTCAGACATAAATGATAGGTCATGACACAAATGTCGTGACATCCGTGTCATGTAGGTTATGAAACAGCCGCCTAGCTTTGGGGCTCTCATGGTCGTTCCGTTAACTTGGTCGGCTTCCCCCCCCCCCCCCCCCCCCACACTCGCTTGCATAACTCGTTCCCACAGGGCGTGGGATCTGCCGGCTTTTTATTGAACAACCGTTTCTAAAGTGGATCGATTAGCCGAATAGTTGTAAAGTAATTGGTGACGTAGATTTATGAAGTGCTTTATCACTGTTTTACTGAAGTTGGCCTTCATTGTCAAGTATTCTACAAAGCAGAAGGTTAGATTATGATTTACTAAGGCACTGACAAACACTACAGTTAATTCGAAGGTATAAAGCTACCGTTCCTCAGCCTACAAACAAATGTTAGTCATCATGATACAGGGAAGGTCGTTCTGTTAAGTAAAATGCGTTCAGTGGCTATGTACTGACATCTGAGAAACACCCGCTGCGTCCGCCCCGATGTGAAAGACTCATACCCGAGTTTACAACTAACAAACTGCGGCAGTCGGCAGAGAAGGTTCGAAATCCACTCAACTAATCCCGAATTAAAAAGGATATACTTAGGTTGCGGATTAGCTTTAATTGAATTTCAGTCTTGAAAGCCATGAAAGATTCTAGGAAAATGCTATATAATCATGCTGCTAAAAGTTTGAAAAGCGGCCTTGACGTCACCAAGGGTAGCGTGTGCTGAGCTTACAACAGTCAAAGACTTGTGGTCGAGCAGCGAATTGCGTCAAAAAGTTATCAAATGACGATGTTGTCGCGTGTGTCGTCGCCGGCTTGTCACCACTGCTGCAATTTATTTTGCATTTTGAAACGTGTTTCGTTTGTTCCTTCCTTCATTTCTCTTACTGTTGTCTTCCTTCCCTTCTTTCTTTCGTTCTTTCTTTCCTTCCTTCATTACCTTCATTTCTCTCTTTCAACCCACCGCAGCGGCGCTGTGGCAATGGCGCTCTGCTATTGAGCACGAGGTCGTGCGTTCGATTCCCAGCCATGGCGGCCATACTTCGACGGGAAATAAATGCGAAGACACTCGCGTACCTAGATTTAGGTGTGCGTTAAAGAACTGCAGGGGATCACAATGTTTCCGGAACCCTCCACTACGGCGTCTCTCATAACTCCAGTGTTGCTTTGTGACGTTAAAATCGATCGATTGATCTATCGATTGATCGATCGATGGATCGATCAATCAATCACTCAATCAATCGATCGATCAAACATTCAATTTCTGTTTCCCTCCTTCGTTGTTTTCCTCATTCATTTTCTTGTTTCTTTCTTTTGTTCGTTATTCCTGCTTTCACCCGGCCTCCCCCTTGTTTCGCCTCGAGGGGCTGCAGCGCAAGATTTACGTTAGCAAAAGAACATCCCTGTACATTTTCCTCTGCTTTAGAGCTGGAGAAGTCAGTTTACGCACTCTCCATCGCTTTCTCTCCATTATTATGCGGTTTCAGCGGCTAGCCTTGGGCCTCGCCTCCGGCGTCGTAAGCAGAAGCAGATAAACACCAGTGCTGGCCGGGAGACCGCAAAAACTCACCGATGATTCCACAAACCCACTTCATTTGGAAAGTAATAGGAACGTTTTTTTTGTTTGGTTTTGTTTATTTGTTTTTATTGTGGAGCGGACAGGTCCGTACCACTCCACTATACGTGCTTACGACCGTGGAACGAAAAGTAAGAAAAAAAGAAAGCAAAACGAGGCTGCGGCGCAAGACAAATACGCGGGAAATGAAAGTGCGGACAGCCTCCGAAACCGGGGTTGGTGAGTGGAAGGAGCGGCATAACATCATATCACTCATTTGCCAAAGAGCAAACACGCTACTGCGAGCTCTGTCCCAACGTCGGTGGACAGCAGTTGGAAATATGCCCTTACGCAGAACGTACTTCCGCAAACAAGCTTTCACGTGTCGGCACGGATGAGTCCTACGCGTTGTGTGTGCGCTTCGTGTATAATATTGCTCCCGCACTGTGCGGATGAGCCCAAGTCTAGCCAACTTTTGTTCTTCATGTCAGCGTTTGCACCCACTTCGTCACTACCGTTTTAGCGGTAGTACGGCTAATTAGTTGTTGCGGCCGGAGCAAAGCGTCGACTGTAGGGATGCAGCGAAAGTCCTAGAAAGATGATGGCAACACTCGGCAACATGCTCATGTTTGCGAAACATGATTCAGCATAGACAGCCAGGGAGGCGCGTAGTTAAGCCCACGAAGCACGAACCGAGAATGTCAAAACTGTTTGTTTGAGCGACAGCGCATGCCCCGAAAAAGAAGTGCAAAAAAAAAATGGCGGCAGCGAGAGCGACCAGTCTGATTGGCTTTCGGCAAGCGCAACCTTCGAGGTCCGCATTATGTAAAACTGACAGAATTGCCTGACGTGCCTCTATTAAGCGAAGCTTTTTAGGCTCACAAGTGTTGGCGGTGGTGGTGGGGGTGTCACGCTAGAAAATGGGCCGATCCTGATGATAGTGCAGAAAGCGTCCAAGCTCAATGGCACATTCCAGGGAGAAAAAAGAAAGAGAGAAAAAGATAGAGATGGAAAGAGAGAAATAGAGAGAAAGGGAGAAGGAAGGAAAGAAAGAGAGATAAAAGGGAAAGAACGAGAGATAGACAGAAAGACAAAGAAAGAAAGAAAGAAAGAAAGAAAGAAAGAAGAAAGAAAATCACCACGCAGGTCAGATAGTCACACGACACGCTTCGCTTACCCCCGTTTTCTCGACAGGGGAAGGGCTGGTGTTTATCTTTATTGGAAGTGGCCACAGCTTTGGATACGTCAAAAATATATTCTCCACTGGCCCAACCGAGGCAAGGAATTCATTTAATCAGAATGATAAATTTTATTCATCATCATTATCTGCTGCGTTGGCCCTGACACATCAGCCGCAACGAGGAACAAAAGTGCCATGTGGGAAAGTAATCATACCATATTTCTTTTAGCCTAGCAGCGTGGTCACTTACGCGTATACTGAATGTGTAGTAATGCCACTGATTAAGAGAAATTGCATGTATATGTATGCAAGTCTGACGGAATAGTAAAATATAAAACAAGCTCTGCCAACGCCTACATTCCTTGTACTTGACGTAACTAAGAGTGTCCGAACTCAGGCCCGTTTCATCCCAATCTTCAGTCTACGCTTTGACAGCGTTGTTTGTCCAGTATGCATTTGACCACTGGAACACCATCACCAGAATAATGTGCCACCCATGTAAAATAATTTTGCAAACAAGAGAAGAAAAACTGCCCAACGCAATGTGAGTTCACATACGCATACAAACAGAATAGTTTGATAGGTACACATAGTTAGGTGTGTGGTGTGTGTGTGCGTGTGCGTGCGTCTGTGTATGTGTGCGTTTATTTATTATGCACAACCAGGTAGCACGAAAAGCACATAGAGCTGAAACACATACATCGGCGTAATTTTCACTGCGCCGATGGCGTAGAAACGCATGATTACCTAGCAGCAGGATCCAAGAAGAATGTCTCCGAGCTATACAATGATATCACTGCAGAACTATCAGAAATGCCTGGATAATAATAATAATAATAATAATAATAATAATAATAATAATAATAATAATAATAATAATAATAATAATAATAATAATAATAATCACCTATTTCAATGACCAATGCCAGACAAAGGCCTCTCTCTGCGATTTCCAATTACCCTTTTCTTACGCTAGCTGATTCCAACTTGCGCCAGCAAATTTCCCCATTTCATCACCCCACCTATTTTTCTGCTTGTCCTCGAGTGTACTTCCCTTCTCTTGGATCCTAATCTGCAACTCTAATGGTCCACTTGTTATCTTCCCTACACCTTACATCGCCTGCCCAGCTCCATTTGTTTTTCTTCTAATGTCAACTATAGAATATCGGCTATCCCAGTTTGCTCCCTGATCCACAACGCTCTCTTCCTGTCTCTTAAAGTTGTGCCTAACATTTTTCGTTCCATCGCTGTTTGCGCCGTCTTCAACTTGTTCTCGAGGTTCTTTATTAACCTCCAAGTTTCTGTCTCATATGTTAGAGGCGGTAGAATGCAGTGATTATACACTTTTTTTTCAACGACAGTGGTAAGCTTTCAGTCAGAATTTGATAACGCTGGCCCTATGCACTCCAACACATTTTTATTCTTCTGTAAGTTTCCTTCTCATAATCAGTCTAGAGTCCCCTGTGAGTAATTGACCTATAGATAAACGTCCTTTTGGACAGACCCTGGAGGCTGACTGGCGATCGTTAATTCTTCTTCCTTTGCCAGGCTATTGAACATTATCTTTGCCTTCTGCATATTATTCAAGCCCATTAATACACTTTCTCTTTTAAGGTCTTCAGTAATTTGGCAATGTCATCTGCAAACCGAAGGTTGCTTAGATATTCGCCGTTGATCCTCACTCCTAAGCCATCCCAGTCTAAAGTAGCTTGAATACTTCTTCTAAACACGCTGTGAACAGCACTGGAGAGATTGCGTCTCCTTGCCCGACCCCTTTATTCATAGGTAACTTTCTACTTTTCTTGCGGAGAACCAAGGTAGCTGTGGAATATTTGTTGCTATTTCCCAAGATATTCACGCATGCCTCCTGTACTCCTTGACTACGCAATGCCTCTGTGACATTGCGTAATCATGCTTGCATACTTGATATCATATGCTGGCTGTTGTATGCTGAGATGCTGCGCGCTACACAGCATAAGCTTTTACGAAGCCTCTATTCTAAACTTCGCTGAGACTCGAAATGGAACCATAGAGAAGTAACAGAAAAATTTTGAGCTGCCTGTATTATGAGTTATCGCAGTCACGCGCATTTCGTTGCACCACTATCGGGAACGTGATAGTGACGCATATGCTTTGGGTGTGACACTGCACCTCATCAAGCCAGTGCTGATGTCAACCGTGTTACAAACCCACCCCAACCTCGATCATTGAACTTACAGACCCTTCTACCGTTTCTTATTAGACATCATTCGCGAAACAAATCTGTTTCTGCCATTATAGGGGTGTACCGCTGTTTGATGCCTAAAGTCAGGTCTCCGTATAAAAAAAGGGGAAACAACACGATTCACGCCATTGTTGAAACTGTGATATATTGACGAAGAGTGTGGTGTCATTCGGCGCATATTTTAAGGCAAAAAAAAGAAGAAGCAAGAGGAAGATCAAGCGTATATTCACCTACTGCCCTTTGTGCCTCACTATCTGCCAGTCAAAGCCGTACTCTATGTTTTTGAATTTTCACACCCATCAACAAACACTTTAATTAGCCTCTTTAACATACAATGATTGGGAAGAGAAAGGGCTACAACGTAGTTCCATTAAGATAACCATATGAAGCCAACAATAAAGCCGACGAAACTTTGTAAATAAACAAATTTCTTCGAACTAAACTTTGTAGAATCGAACGTGAATGGGGCGTCATATTTTACTTTTTTTTTCATATCGACACTGCAGTCGAGATGCTCATCTGGCAAACTATACATTCAGAACTTCGTCGCTATCGCCACGTTGTCGACGGCCATGTCCTGGATTAACCGCAAATACTAGTTTTTTCGTCCCGTCTCGTATGCACGGCCTCCTATAGGAGTTGCAATGCTTCGAATTACGTGAACGTACCACAGTGCCCCCTACACCTCATCCGAGGTATAGGATCCGATTCGCGCGTAACAAAACTGGCTCGAGACCGACAATCAGAGGTGGCGTTTTTAGAGAATTCAAATGGAGGTTTGCCCCGGAGACATATCGAAGGCAGATGTTAAGCGGAAGAGCTCGGTAAATTATGTTCCGTCACTACCGCGCCGAGCGGCCGCGGAATGAATGCGGCCAACTTTTCCCGATTGGCTCACGCAAGTTGTGGCAGTTAGCAATTTTTCAACGCAACTCTCGCTCTCTCATTTCGAGCTGGTCAACTCACGCGGGAGAGACTGGCGTGGGGCATAATTCACTCGTCTAATTAGGCTTCACACGTACCCGCGTGTGGATATACGAACGTGATTTCACCGCAGCCGGGGAGGAAGCGCCCAGTTTCCGCCGCGCAACGAATTAGCGTCGTGCCGTAATGTGCAAAACGCTCTGCGGCACGGGAGTTCAAGGACGACGCTGCGAGAAACTAATATAACGTCGCAAAGCGTAGCGCAACAATGAATTTGTCCGCATGCAATATCGTCGCTTGAATACCCTTTACTTACAGCTGTTTTTGGCGCACGTGAAAGGCAATGTATGGAAACGGAGCGATGCACTCAGCTACACAGCATAGTTGAAATTGTCACGTTGTAGTGAGCGTTAAGAACACAGCAACAAAACTGTGAATAACGAAACTGACTATTTATTGGGCGAACCTGTGTCCAGAAAAACAAGCTATGTACACGCAAAGTACCACGATAGCGGCGAACACAGACGGCGATCATCGAAATGTAATGTGCCGGGCAAGCGCGTCGGCTTTTGTACACGAGTCATCGAGGTTTCCAGAGTAATTGCTGGTGCCCGCGTGTCTAGCAGAAAGTACTACGAGATTAGCGTTACGCATACAATCAGATTACACAAGCTTCTGTGACAACATACAACGGATATAACCAACGATAGCATTCCAGTAAGTTCCAATCCTTCAGGCGTGTCTTGCGCTGAGCGATAACGTTTAATATTTGTTAGCCGGTGAAAAGCGGTCGCCGGGGAAAGATAAAACAAGTACACGTGTCAATATATTCAAAATATTTGTATCGGCTCACGATGACTCCACTCACTCGCAAATCGTGGACAGCCACTGCAAGACACCGCGGATTGTTCGTTTGTTTGCCTCCGACAGTGGCTCATACCCACTATGGGATTGGCCAAGAGTCGGGTGATTTAAGAAAACGATTATGCGAGTATACAATAAAGCACAATTTAAAAATTTTGAACAGTTAAAAAGAATGAAGTCAGGTAAAATTTAAGAATGTAGCAAGTAAATCGTCCTGATTCAATTACATACCGCGCAACGGCTGCACTAACCTCCCTGTGATAATGTCACAGAGAAGAGGCTCCCAAAGATAGGATATCGGAAATCGTTATATTCAATCCAGCACCATGTGTCTTTTCTTAACGACGAAAAACGGCGACGTGACAGGAAGAAGTGTTCTGTTGTTTGTCCTCGCCACAGTATGGACACTGGGAGGAGAGCGCCAGACCAGATCGACGGAGATAATAGTTTAATGTAGGTATTCGACACCGGAATTTGGTAAACAGTACTTCAACTTTTCTTATATGGTAGAAGTTTCTGCTCCAGGGAAATGGGAGGTGTCGGTAATCAGTTAAATGTTTTAATGATAGGTTCCAAGAGTCTTGCATGACTGCCCGTCTCCTGACAGCGCGACTGAAAAAATGGCACACACACAACGCGCTGCTACGTCCTCATCGTTGTCTGTGCTGCAGCCGTTGCGCCTAAACTATAGTGTACTCGAATATGGGGTAGTCGGTTCTTGCGATTCCTTTCTGATGCAATATTTGCTGCTGGCCGTCCGACAGCGAAGCAATGCCGAATCGTCGGAGCCAACGGCACTGCTTTGCACCTGGGTGTAAAACAGGTTAGCTTTGGATTAACCGTGAGTAGCCGTAGGTTTTCGCTGTTCCAAAAGACGAATCATACAGGAAACTTTGGGAGCGGAATTTAAATCGCAAAGGCAAGAACCCTGCATAAAATTTGCTTGGTATGTGAGCTGCACTTCGAGCCGTCATGCATTCTCAGAGACTACGTGCACATCATAAACGGAGAAGTCCGCGTACCACGTGGGAGACCAGAACTGACGCCGGACGCCGTGCCGACGCTGCTTCCCAATGCTCCTAGTAATTTCTCAAAGAAATCGTTGCATCCAAGGCTTCCGGGAAAGCAGAAAAGCCCTGTGGTTGATTCTATGGCCCCCAAGAAAATAGCAACACGCTATGGCGACGGTGAAGCAGCTGATTTAGCTCCATCGATGGGCATTCCTGCTGACCACGAACCTGAGGTGGCGACCACTACAGAGACGGCTTTACCAGAACGATCTCACTGCGAAATTAATCAAAATAGTGTACTGACAGAGTACTTTATGAGCCTGAACTAATTTAGTGTTTATCTTTACAGCTCATTTAAATAACGTAACATGGTTGATTGTGGAGTGTCTCAGAGTCGCCCTATTGCTTAAAGACATTGGACCCATTAGTTGAGTGAATCAATCAATCAATCAATCAACCAACCAATCAATGAATCAACATTGCAGATAATTGTAAAATATTCCGTGTTAGTGCGACAAGTGTTATGCACAGTTTAGTTTAAAATGTAGTCACGGCGTGGTGCCAACAGCCATCCACTTCGCCTCTCAACGTTCAAGTCATTTTAAAGACAGTAGTCTTTCTTGAGCTACCTAAACGCGAAAAACCTTGTCTGTGTGTCACTCGATTCAACAGCCCGGCCAAAACCTACCAAGGTACTAGCACGGGTGGCACGCGGTCACACTAGAATCTCTATATAGTAAAAGCACCGTGATCTAATCTTTTCCCCGCCATCTCCTCTCCTAAAGCGCTTGTTTTTTTCTTTACCTTTTGCTTGCGAAAGCAACTCAACGGTGGTGCCCCTAGAAAGTCCCCGTTGCAGCTTTCAGGCCGGGCGTGCGCCGCCACCACCGCTGGCGACTGCGGCTGCGCAGAGTGACTTTTAAACATGGCTCTGAGGCGAAAAAAAGGAAACAAAATAGGGACTTTAGATTATACACGTCAACATTATACAGCGCAAAGGAAACCTCAGGCCTATTTGAGGCAAAATATATGTACACAACCGTGATCCGTAGCGTTATTTATTTAATAATGCACGATGGACTGGTTATTACGTTAGTAAATGAAAAATCAACGCGTTAGAAATGGTGTCGAACGCATTAGAAATTGTATCGAAGAGACGCTACGCGTTAAAAACAAGCCGCCTGAAGCCGCGGCTCTGTAGAGCCGGCTTTAAGCCAACAGTAATAAAAGGTCCCAACAGATGGCACGAGGGCAGGGCGAACGCGGGAAATTTGAGTTGGATTCAGCAAAACCTCCATTGCATCCAACATGAGAGGAATGAGAGGGGAGGGGAAAAGCGTGAGGGGTGGAGGAGGGAGAAGAGAGGGTGATACGCATCAGGGGCGGCAGAAAACTATCGTCTTCAGACGTCATTTGCAGCGAAGCAAGCAGACATGCGGCCAATTTTTTTTTTGTATGCACCTATGCTTAGACGTCCATGCCCTGCCACGTGTAGTTAATTGGAGCCCTGTCCTATGGCCACATGCAATATGTGGCGCACCGTGGTAACGCATTTCGTCAGGAGAATGGCCACGTTTTAAACGGCGTCCTCTGTCGGTAAAGGAATATGACGAAGTCATCGCGCACGAGTGTGGTATTTTTACCTCCAAATGTCATGTGGGGCCGGGTAGCGTCCTAAAGCGTCGATAAATGGATGCTCAATTCTGAAAAGCGTAAGCCTCAATTCGCCAATTCTTCAGCATTTACAGCTGGGTTAGTGTGTTCGCCTTTTATTTCTAAGCGCAGAAAAGAAATTCCACTCTGATTTTCCGCAGGTAAACGTACAACTGTAACCCACAAACGTTTAGGCAAGTCTCAAATAAATGTTTTCAAAAAACATGACAAAACATTGCACTAACGAGGACTTGATGTAAGCCTAATATATAGCAAATAGTGTTTTCCCACTAAATCCCAGTACATTGTGAATAACGGTTAGCTTGAAATAGGGTTATTCCGCAAAAGCTTGTTCCTCAATAAGATACCCCCTGCGTTCCAAGCTGTCTTTTTTTTATCTTACTGTGTCGTATTGTCTCATTGGCCAAGTCGCTCGCTAAAAGGCATCATTTCGTCAGCGGATTCATTTTTGTTTTCAGTTTACATTATTCTGAGTACTACAAATCCCATTCCAACTGTCGGCAAAGTAGTCGGTCCCACTTATTCAGCTTCTTCCAGCTGTCCGTCTGCACTCCGGGGAAACTCGAGCAATTTCGCTTGGAGGACTTCTTGCCCAGTTTGGCGAGCCCATTATATATCTCTCTAACGCAGGCTTGCTCTTCTTGCCCCTAGAGGACGCTCGACTGCACAAAACGAAGAGAGGAGAGGACGGACAGTAGTCGTCGTAGTAAGTTCTGGTTCAGTGGTGCAGAAGCTGTATAGACGATATAATGCGGCGTGCAGCGCCCGTGGTGATGATTAGAGTCTTCTCCTTTTCCAACCTCCGGTCTATATCGGAAGTGCGCGAATAGACAAAACGACTTTGGACGCCAGGCGTGTTCTCCAAGGGGAGGAAATGAAGGTAAAAATGAGCTGCGGAATCAGATCCTCCGCAGAGCGCCCAAAAATAAGGAGAAAAGTTTCTTGCTTCCGCCGTATGCGTCCGGACAAAACGGGTGGGCCGAACTTACGAGGCGCAGTGATGTAATGCGGCCACCGGATTTCGCCCTGCGAGAGCTTAACAAAGGCAACAAGAAAAAATAAAACGACAAAGTCGCTAGGACAACAGCTGTCCACCTCTTGGAGCTGTTAGTGGTTGGGAACGGACCAATCTTCATCACTCGGCGCAGGCGGAAGGCGGGTGCATTTGTTGGCTCTCAGCGTTTTTCCTCGTTTGGTCTGATTAAATTTACTAAGTTCATATCAAGCGTCCTGGTCCGCGTCGTTGATACCGACTCACGTACTAGTGGGGAAAATATATTAGATCGATGGATTGTGAACTCAGCGGCCCACGTTAAGGTTAGCTCAACTATAGAAGCAAAGTCAGAATTGTGTTAATCCTAAACAGGTGGTGTTGAAGGGACAACATTTATTTATAAACTTCATAGAAGCAGTCAGCAGAGAAGCAGTAAATGTTTCTAGAAACCACGACGCCAAAAACACAGGAAGATGTTTTGCATGGCTTTACCGAAACATATGACGCCGCAGTCGGGCACAATAAAGAAAACAAACGCAAAACGGCGAGAAACTCGTTTTTTAAGAACTGCCCACTCAAGCACCGCTCACATATAATTTTTCTTAGCCGCACACTTTTCCCCGCTTCACTGAACTAGAAAAGTTAACATTCCTAGAAACATGTTTCGACGCACTTCAGTTCCAAAAAAAGGAAACACCTCGCTCGCCATTCACTTTGCTGAACTCCCACTCTCTACTACTTCCTTTCTGGTATATAAAACCAGAGTAATCAACACAAACCCTTTTTTATGCTATGCGCCTGGTAACCCGGGTTAGACAAAACCACCCCTGCATGTTCTCCACAAACCGAGAGTTCTATACGCTAAGCGCAGTTTTTGCCGTGCTATCCGCTTTCCCCGAAGCGCGAGCTTGCGCTTCAAGTTATTTTGAGCTTCACAAAAGATGATTCGGAGAACCGAATATGCAGAAAAGCATTCCCAAGGTCAAGAGGCCGTACTAAGATTTTTTATCGTAATTATATGCAAATTACAAATAAGGAAAAATAGTCATGAATTAAGAAAAGATATAAAGAAATTACCACACTATTCATCTCATGATGACAGTCGACGGTGATGCGAATAGCATTCGAGCAATACGTGGCGCCACGCCGTATTCTTGAAGTCACGTTTATTTAATACGTGTAGTGGCAGTTCTGAGACTTTCGTTGCTACGCCTATATGCGTCACATCGTCCCACTGTGCAATGACACTCGCTTGCCAAGGTCACCCATGAGCGTGACGGCTCGACCACGGCTGTGTGACTCCCACGCAGTGCCCATGAAATGAAGAAGGAATGCCAAGATGGGACAACAAATGGGCGTATACCGATGATGGCACGACGACAATGAGAGGTCGATTTCTCAGTCATGACGATGGCTGTGGTAGCATCATGGCAGCATGATTGCGATAGAATGACGAGCAAGGAATGACGTCGATGGATCGACGACGGTGGTTTGACGACGAAGACGGGAAGAGAATATAGGGAATGGAAAAAGCAGTCACTAAATATAAATAAAAAGTATACAAAATATAGAGGAGAATACAGTCCATTGTTTGTAGGGTGACGCTTGAGAGCACATCCGTTATTTTAGGCAGTGGGTCATCAAGAGGCTTACTTTAAATTTTTTTAAAGAAACGAGCTCTTTCCAGAGGCAATACAGGATATAAGGCGAGATAACCACTTGTGCACCTGTGCTAATCTTTTTTCAAAAGTGTACAAAGAAGCGAATTTGAGCTGCAAGGGAAGTTTTAATTCTTTGTGCTTCGTTGCCAACAAGACGCTGGTGGGAGTCTTAGAACGTAAATCTCATTTATCGTAAATCTCAGTTCCTTGTTTTCAAAACAGAGTTCTCCTCTTAGGCTTGGATATATGTCTGATCTCTGAAAAAAGCATTCAGGCGACATCTTGGCTCTTATTTTCGTAGCGTAGCGGCGATAGAACCGTTTTCCCAAAACAACATCGATATAGATGTTGGCACCTTGATGATGTTGGCACATTAATTAAAGTTTAGCTTACTTAAATTCGGAGGACTTACGCTTGAAAAGCCCGATCTCATTATGAAGCACACCCTGCGGGGCACCCCGGGGGAATTTTCGCCAGTTCGTATGCTTTACTGTGATCTAAATCTAAGTCCGCGAGCGTTGTTGTATTGCGGCCCCATCAAAATGCGGACGCCGCGGCCAGCATCATACGCACGACTTCGACTTTCGTAGCGCAAATGCCATAATTTGTAATTTTCGAGTTAGTAATGGTCAGCACCAGTTGCATTAAAAAAAACACCGCATATCCACGGGGTGAATGATGATGAGTGGGCGAAGCTCCGGAGGGAATCATCGGTAAACCGTGAATATCCCGTGTAATTCGCCCAGTCTCGCCGCACTAAATCGAACGATTGACCAATGACCAATGACGATTGACCAATGACACGCGCCTTATGTGACGTCATTCCTATTTTATAACAGCGCCCTTCATTATAATTGCACCATCTCCCGCTTAAGGGGACACTAGCACAAACGCGTTAGAAACGTGCAGTACTCTCTAGTAAGGGGGAGAGGCCACACCGTCTTACGCAGCCGTTTACACATGCCGGAACGTGCACCCCGTTTGCCGACGCCATCACATGACTGCTGAGAGAGTATAAACCCCGTATTCATAAACGCTCCTCGACTTGCCACCGCCTTCAACGCGTTTCGAACGCGCTGCCCAAGGCGGTGGCAAGTCAAGTTCAAGTCGAGGAGCGTTTATGAATACGGGGGTAAGGCGGAGAGGCCACAGCGTCTTACACCAGCTTCTTACACGGGCCGTAACGCGCTAGCACAAACGCGTTAGAAACACGCAGTCTTTCGTTAATGTTGGGTATTTATTGTCATCGGTGGTGCGTGTGGTTAGCGCCGCGCGTTCGGACGCGAGGGGTCCCTGGTTCGATTCCGCGCTACGGACACAACTTTCGCAATTTTTTTTTCATAAATGTAGACGTGGCTACCTACTACGACGACGACTACGACTACGACGACTGCGACTACGACGACGACGACTACTACTACATACTACAGAGGAGAGACAGACCTACATCCTAAGGAGCTTCGCCCCTAAAAGAATGTGAAGGACAATAGCTTTGATTTTATAGGCTACGGTGGCGGGTGACGTTGGCAGATGGAGCCCTACATTACGGTACATGATGTCTACGTTCTGCAGTAATCTGCAATATGCAAAAATCAGGGTTCCTCGCACATTGAAATTTCTGAAAATCCAATACCGGATGTTTTCTCATTTAAACAACATTCAGTGTCCAGTTCGCGTGTAGCCCGTCTCATAAGAACGAAGGCTCATTTCTATTATCTGACACATGTAATAAATAGGGGGTTTTCACATTATAAAATACTGTCATTAGTTGTCTAGTGCATCATATGCCAATTTGACAGTAATGGAAATAAAAAGCAGTGCTTAAGCAGGTGCACATATAGTGTTGTGCTTGTTGAAAGAGATTACAGCACGTAGCAGAGGGAGTTAGACTAGAAAATGAGACTAGAAAAAAATTGCTTCGCCCAAATGGATACAACACATTCCCAGGAAGGATAAAAGCGAGCGAGCCTCATTGAACGACGTGAAATGAACAAGTTTACCAGCCACGGTGGCTCTGTGCATGGCTATGAGGTCTTGCGGTTAACAAGGTTAAGGGTTCGATTCACCATTACAGCAGCCGCATTCCGACGGCGACGAAATGTAACATGCTGCGCATGGGTGCACCATGAAGAACTCGAGGTGGCCAAAATTATTGCTCAGCCCTCCGTTACTATACAACCGTTCTCGATAGCTATGGGCCTTCGTTTGCAGATAAAACCACACAATTCCAGATTTTTGCACCCCTGACCAGTTTGTCCTTTCGTAAATGATAATAATGTCACGAGCGGCGATCCTGTGGTCGGTGCTTGGACGATGACGACGACGACGGGTGGTTTTTCTGGTGCACGCGCTCCCCTGAACGATTGCTGCAGCGTTGTGCGCCTTACCCTGTAAATATATCCATTCTATATATATTCTCCCCGTAACATCTTTGGTGGACGTGCGGGGTACGCTCGCTACAACACCGGGAACTGGATCTTCGCAGCGGACGGCGCGTTGCTGCCACCACAATGACCGACCAAGCGACCCAGTGTGAGCAAGACCCGTCACCGGTCATTCTCTTGCACCCTCGTGATCCCGGGACATTCAACGGCACCAGCGGCGTGGACGTCGATGCATGGCTGGCAATGTATGAGCGCGTCAGCCGCACTAACAAGTGGGACCCGACCATAATGCTGGCGAATCTCATCTTCTATTTGCGGGGCACTGCGCTACTCTGGTTCGAGACGCATGAGGCAGATCTGACGAGTTGGGACGTCTGTAAGCAGAAATTACGCGATCTATTTGGGAGACCTATCGCACGACAACTAGCGGCCAAGCAGGAGCTCGCAATTCGTGCTCAGACGTCCACGGAGCCGTACATCTCGTATATTCAGGACGTGTTGTCTCTGTGCAACAAGGTCGACAAGGACATGCCTGAAGTGGACAAAGTGGGCCACGTACTGAAAGGCATAGCCGACGACGCATTCAATCTGCTACTGTGTAAGAACTGCTCAACGGTGGAGTCGGTCATCGCTGAATGTCGTCGTTTTGAGCTGGCCAAAAGTCAACGTATCACTCACCGCTTCGACCGACTTCCTAATACGGCTGCCACGTCCTCCTGCGAAGGTTTAGCCACGCTTCGGCAAGCGCAAGCTCCAGAAAACGTCACCAGGATCGTCCGTCGAGAACTCGAGGCCATGGCACCCGTTACACCTCATGACGGTATGCAAAGCAACAACCTGGCTCTGATTTCGCTAATTCAGGCCGTGGTTCGCCAAGAGGTCGCGAATATGGGCATTTTACCCACCTTTGATAACGGTCATACTGCTACCAACCCGGTCGCCCCTGTCGTCGCTGCTGCAAGACCGAACACGACCTTCAGGCCACGTTATCGAAATCCAGCCGATTGGCGCACACCTGATGACCGGCCCATCTGCTTCACGTGCTCTCGGATTGGACACATCGCCCGCCATTGCCGCAGCCGCTGGCCCACGTCCTATCGCCCAAACACTTACAATCGCCCGGACCATGCACCATATGCCCCGTCGTTCCGTCCTGAGGCCTCAAGTGCTGAACGTCCTCCTAGGGAAAACCGGATCAGTCGCTCACCATCGCCCCAGCGCCGTCAGTCCCGCTCGCCCCAACCTCGCCGCTCTCGGTCTCCCTTTGGCCGCCTCTCGGAAAACTAGCCAGTGCAGCCCCCGGAGGTGACGCTGCATTTACGACCCGGCCTGAAAATCCTCTGATTGTCCCTTATACCCGATGCAACCTTCTTGAAGTTCTGGTTGATGGTGTGGCAGTTACCGCTCTTGTTGATACCGGCGCACAAATTTCTGTAATGAGCTCGAGCCTCCGGCGCCGCCTCCAGAAAGTCCTGACGCCCGCGACTTAAATCACCTACCGTCCGAGTAGCCGACGGGAGTACACCTGCCGTACTTGGAATGTGCACTGCACGCATCACTATTTCTGGTCGCCACACATCTGTTCTTTTTGCTGTTCTAGAACAGTGCCCCCATGACCTCATCTTGGGAATCGACTTTCTGTCCACTCACGCTGCCCTTATCGACTGCTCCGCGGGCCTTCTCCGGCTAGAACTTCCTTCATGCCCCGACAACGTTGATGCCGGCCCACCCCGGCTACGCTCCGTCGAGTTTCTTCGACTGCCTCCGCAAGCCGCAATATACGTCCAGCTGTCAGCCTTTCCGCCCCTACCCGACGGCGCCTACGTTGCCTGCCCTATTCCTGAGGTCGCCATGACACGCAACGTCGCGCTACCCTATACGGTGGTGACAGAAACAACGGCACCGCCTTTCCCATCCTCAATTTTGGCTACTCGACGCAAGTTCTTCCTCGCGGCATATCACTCGCTCATCTGACCCCATTGGCCGGCCACACGGTTTCTGCCTTGACCACAGAACCTCCACCGGATTTTTCACCGCCGTCATCGCAGTCAGGTTCGTCCTGCGACCACTTCGCCCGCATGATATCAGGAGACCTCGCTCCGGCACAGTCCGCTGCCCTTCGCCGCGTGCTGGTTTCCTACCAAGATATCTTTGACTTTGGCGACCGCCCTTTGGGCCAGACTTCCGTCGTCACCCATCGCATTCATACCGGCGATGCGAGTCCTATTCACCGACGGCCTTACCGTGTGTCAGCTCCGGAGCGTGCTGTCATCCAACAGGAAGTGGAGAAAATGCTGGACAAAGGCATAATTGAACCCTCATGCAGTCCTTGGGCCTCTCCCGTCGTACTCGTGAAAAAGAAGGACAATAGCTGGAGATTCTGTGTAGACTACCGCCACCTTAACCAGATTACCAAGAAGGATGTGTATCCTCTCCCGCGTATTGATGACGCACTGGACTGCTTGCACGGCGCCAGGTATTTCTCTTCCATCGACCTGCGCTCAGGATACTGGCAAATCGCTGTGGACGACCAAGACCGCGAGAAGACCGCCTTCGTGACTCCTGATGGCCTCTATCAATTTAAAGTGATGCCTTTTGGCCTATGTAACGCCCCTGCTACTTTCGAGCGCATGATGGACTCTCTTCTTCGAGGCATCAAGTGGTCCATATGCCTTTGCTACCTGGACGATGTTATCGTTTTTTCGACTACGTTTGATAACCATCTCACTCGCCTGTCCACCGTCCTTGATGTTTTTCGCCGCGCTCGTCTTCAGCTTAACTCGTCGAAATGTCGCTTTGGGCACCGTCAAATCTGCGTTCTCGGCCACCTTGTTGACGCTGCAGGCGTGCAGCCAGACCCTGACAAAGTCCGCGCGGTTAGTCAGTTCCCTACTCCACAGTCGGCCAAGGATGTCCGCAGTTTTCTTGGCCTGTGTTCATACTTCCGTCGTTTTGTCCAGAACTTCGCGGAAGTGGCCCGCCCTCTAACTGGCTTACTCAAGAAGGACGTCGTTTTCACTTGGGGTCGTGACCAAGCGGACGCCTTTTCATCGCTCGTTGCCATCCTAACGAACTCACCTGTTCTAGCACATTTCGACCCGTCAGCCAGCACGGACGTTCGTACCGACGCCAGTGGCCACGGTATAGGCGCCGTCCTTGCACAACAGCAGCACGGCCTCCACCGCGTGGTCGCCTATGCAAGCCGCCTTCTGTCGCCATCGGAGCAAAATTACTCTATCACAGAACGCGAGTGCTTAGCACTCGTCTGGGCCATCGCAAAATTCCGTCCGTACCTGTATGGCAGGCACTTTTCAGTTATTACAGACCACCATGCGCTTTGCTGGCTCTCCTCGCTCAAGGATCCCACTGGTCGCCTTGGCCGTTGGGCACTCCGCTTGCAAGAGTACTCATTTTCTGTTTTCTACAAATCTGGACGGCTTCACCAAGACGCTGACTGCTTGTCACGATACCCGGTCGATCCCCCTGATACACTGGAAGATGAATCTGACACCTTTGTTCTGGCCATTACAGACTTCGTCCACATAGCTGACGAACAGCGCCGCGACTCATCTTTGCGGCCTATTATAGACGGTCTCAACTCGCCACACCCTGACCCTTCCCTACGGATGTTTGCGCTCCACAATGACACCTTACACCGCTACAACGCCCGGCCTGACGGCGCTGAGCTCTTGCTTGTTGTCCCCGCGCATCTTCGCTCTACTGTTTTGCGCCAGCTTCACGATGCACCGACGGCCGGACACCTAGGCGTGTCACGCACGTATGATCGCATCCGTAGGCGCTTCTTTTGGCCTGGTCTCTACCGTTCTGTGCGACAGTACGTTGCGGCTTGTGACCACTGCCAGCGACGCAAGACTCCTGCCCTACTGCCTGCTGGCAGCCTTCAGCCCCTCGACATCCCTGATGAACCATTTTTCCGGGTGTGACTCGATCTTCTAGGGCCTTTTCCCATGTCAACCACTGGCAATAGATGGGTTGCAGTCGCTACTGACTACGCCACGCGGTACGCTGTTACACGAGCACTTCCCACCAGCTGTGCTACTGATGTAGCCGATTTCCTTCTTCACGACGTCATCCTGCGCCACGGTGCTCCTCGTCAGTTAATCACGGACCGCGGCCGCTGCTTCCTGTCTAAAGTGGTCGACGACATTCTTCGTTCTTGCAAGACCAATCACAAGTTCAGCACTGCGTACCATCCACAGACAAACGGCCTTACTGAACGCCTCTCAACCGTACTCTCACAGATATGCTTGCTATGTACGTGTCTGAGGACCACCGAGACTGGGACATTAACTTGCCTTTTGTGACCTTCGCCTACAACTCTTCTCGTCACGACACAGCTGGCTATTCACCTTTTTATCTACTGTTTGGCTACGACCCACCATTACCTATGGACACCATACTTCATGCTCACGCAGACACATCCTCTGCCTATGCTCGTGATGCTCTTGCCCGTGCTGACATCGCCCGTCAGGTTGCCCGCGATCGCTTGTCGGCTTCACAGGTCAAACAAAAATGTCTCTATGACCGCCGACACCGGGAGGTGAACTTCCCTCCAGGATCGCTCGTCTTGCTGTGGTTCCCGTCACGTCGCGTTGGCCTATGCGAAAAACTTCTCTCCCGTTATGCTGGCCCTTACCGCGTCGTACGCAAAGTCACTAATGTGACCTATGAAATCGCTCCGCTAAATCCTACGTCAGCCTCTGCAACAATCACGAGTGACATAGTCCATGTCTCGCGTCTTAAACCGTACCACTCTCGGCCCGGGCCCTAATTGCACCGGGACGGTGCTTCTGCCGCCGGCGGGTAATGTCACGAGCGGCGATCCTGTGGTCGGTGCTGTGACGATGACGACGACGACGGGTGGTTTTTCTGGTGCACGCGCTCCCCTGAACGATTGCTGCAGCGTTGTGCGCCTTACCCTGTAAATATATCCATTCTATATATATTCTCCCCGTAACAATAATAAATGCGCGTGTAGCAAAACCAATGAACACTGTCCAAGTTGCGCAAGCGAGTGGCCATGATTCACGCTTGTTTGGAAGCATCGTTTTGTTTCGTTCTTCTTCTTTGTGTGTCTTTGCTCATCCAAGCAACCTGTGAATATACACCAACTCAGTTGCTTACACAGTTTGCTGCGAGGTATATCATATAGTTAGAAAACATTTTTAAATAACTGGCTTCACAATAACGTACCGGCGGTGGGGTTTTGACAGGAAATAATAAAAATAATGAAGCTTTTACCTTCGTTCTCTTTTCTAATCATCAGCATCTACATGAACAAATACGGCATACTAAAAGAATATTTTACCAGTCTTAAATGGTTTAAAATTACCTTGTGTTGTCCCTTTCAATCCCGCTAATCAGACAATCAATCCATCTACTAAACGCAGTTCAGTCGGAGGCCGCTAGGCGGCGACCCCGCTTGACCTCGCATAGAATTGTGCGCACAGTAAAGAGAAAAATGAGGGCAGCTCTATTAATAAACAGCTCTTCTACAATAAAAAAAAACTTAACGTGAGCAGAGGCTTCTAAAGACGAAAAAAAAAAGAAACTAAAGAAAAATTCGGCAGAGGCACTTCCCTTTGCATTGTAGTCCCTTTGTTGAAAAATGTCTTTTTCCGCGCGTTCCTTGTCCGCGGAAGCTCTCGCCTGCGTTACAACGGCGCTTCGGTAAGGCCAAATGAAAACGCGCCAAGAGCCTCAACGCGCTCGCTTGACCGCGAGGAGTTTATAACTTGAAGGACCGCATAGCAGCGTTCAATTGGGTATTAATGCCTTTAAATACGGAACCATTTCTATGCTTACCCAACGGGAAAAACCATCCTTCCTTCCGTCCTTCCGTCCGTCCGTCCGTCCGTCCGTCCGTGCCTTAAGGCGATCGCTTTCAAGATAGCTCCCGCAGCAGCGAGCGAGTTCACCTTCGTGCTTCCTCGCGGTTGAACTCAAATTAATGAAGCTGCGAGAGCACTGCGCTCACAGCACACGCACCCCTCGGCCCCTTTCACAGATGGCTTCCAAGATACGGTCGGCTCGGCCTTGACCGATGCAGCCGCCGCCGGAGTGCGTTTGGTCACGGTTCATAATGATTTGACGTGGATGGATAAAGAGCTCAAGAGCGACAATGGGTAATAATGATCGGAACGTCATGTGCGCATCTGACGCCGCCACCTGCAGTACTTTGATTGCGTCATCAATGCACCTTGCCCCGCCGACCGCACCAGTTCGTCTCGCCGGTGTGCTGGTGTTTGTACTGGCCGGATCAAGCTTCACAAGATTGATAATGACACCGGGCTGCGTGGAGGTGAGCGAGTGGCACAATGCACGCGCTTATTTAGACAACTGCCAGAGTAGTTTCAGCGTGAATGTTTTTATTTTATAGATTCAATCTATACACTAATGACGTGGTTGGCTGCGCCGTCACATATCCGAACGACGCAAGCACTAGTTCAGACGTTCAGTCAGAGAGATGGCTTTGACGGGACGTGCGCAATGACGGACGCTTTAGGCACACCTTTACTAGAACCAGAACCGAGGAGCCACCGTTGCGTCAGAAAATAGGGGATACCATTCTGCCTTCTCGTTTCGGCAACGCATACACAATGCTAGCATATGCAAAACTTTCGATAAAATGTTCTCTTACTGTGGGTATATGAATATGTTCTTGTTTAACAGCCATGCGGGTCTTCCACGTACTATTGCAAACTCAAGACTATAGACATATCATATGGCACGCCTCCAATGTTTTCGATTGCCAGATAGCGTATTCCGTGTGGATTGAATGGGAGATCTTGCTTGATTTTGCGCTGTAGATTGTCCCAGTGACAGATTTCAAACGAACAGTAAAGCAAAATGTGGTGGGTAGTTTGAGGATTTTTGAAACAAAGCAGTTGATTGTTGAGTCTCGAAGAGCCCCTTTTCTTGAAACCATGGCTTTTCTAAAAGCGTGCTGATATGTAAATTGAAGAACATCTCTACTGAGAGTGGCACAGGCATTCTTTTTTCTCTTTTGAGTACAATACTTTCTGGTCCCAATGTATGCAATCACCGGTAAATGGGAACAGGTAACATTGAATGCACAGATCCTTATATAGTTCCTTTTTGATCACACGAGAAAGATACTCTGTGGAATATCGCACATTTAAAATGTTTAATGCAGCCACGACTTCAGCTAGATAACCACGAATGCCTGTGTGCTCAAAGCGGGAGGACGATACCAGAAATTAAGTCTAACGCATTGCGTAGTCAGACGTTTACTACAGTGCAAGAAAGGGGATCACACTGGTCGCGAATAAACATCAATCGTTACCCAGTTTTTTTCAGGAATAAGTGCGCGACTCAAAGCCCTCCAGCTTTCATTGGTCGAAACAAGTTTGGGCCACTCATTTTCTCCTATCTAGATCCCCACACAAAAACCGCCAGAACTCTGTGCATTTTCTGCACGTTCACTCCCTTTATGCACAGTACTTGCAGCAAGTACCATATTTGTGCTACAAGGAATGCGCTTTAAATGGTTGCTATTGCAAATATTGACAAATTCTTTCCTTTACTATTTGGATGTTTTCTCGCGAAACTTTTCAGGTTGGCTTTCTATAGCTCGTCTGGTCGTCGGTATTCTACTAGTTGTACTAAGATGCACCTCAAAGGCAAAGTCGGCCACCTAATTTTCACATGTACGCCTGGCATTGTTTCCCATGTGTTGTGCCAGAGCCCGCTCATTAGTCCCAATTTATGGCACCACGGGAACACTTACAGTACATATGTGTTTCATTTGCGCCTTCAGGGACACTTTGCTTATCATAACAAAAGCAGCGATGTCAGCAGCGTAGCACAAAACCTTAACTTCCCTAGACAGTAACTGAAATCCACAAATCTTGTCATTGTACAGGCTTCCTTAACAAAATGGTTCAAGGTACATTGCGAACAACCGCGTTGCGAGCACACATACCTGTCTGAGTGATCTGGTGACCAAACGAAAGCTAGTTGATGCCTTCCTTTTATCAGAAAGGTGTTATAATTTCTGTATATCCATAAATGTGCATGTTTTGTACAACTGTTTGTTGAGCCAGGACAGCAATAAAGAAAGAAAGAATTCCACAGTGGCGTCGGGAAAGCAGGCTTGTCTTGCCCGTCGGAGGCACCGTTTGGATTCCCAGCGAGACCAAAATTCCCCAAATTTTCTTTTCAAAGGCATAAATTTACTTTGTTTACAGGAACTTCCCTGAGAATTTTGACGTCGATCCGAGCACTTTTTGACTTGTTTTACTCTTTCAGCCATCGGCCATTTTTGGCACAATCTTTCGGTCCCGCCGACTACACCGACGGATGTTCGCGTAATAAGGCATAAAATGCTTTCGCTTTCAAACGAAAAGAGGGGTGGCGACGTCACTTCTAAGTTCCGACGCCATCCTGCCGTAAAAAAAAAGAAAACATTGTAATGATGTCCTGCTCGGTTGTAGCGGACATTTTCTTCACCCTAATTTTTGTTTGTTGTCATGGCAGGACTACAGTGAATTCTAAAGCAGGCTAAGGTTGAACTTAGCAAGCTTCGAGAACATTTGTTACGCCGCAGCGGCCTAAGAATGAGAAAATTGTTTGAAATCCATGCGCCCCATTGACGTGACGTAACGGCACCGAGGTTTCGGCGAGAAGCGTTCCCTTTTTGTTCTCTTTCCTAATAATTAACCGGTAATTACCACATTCACAAAACTGGAGAGTTCAAAGAACACTTTGATATTCTTAACTGTCTTTTGTCTTTCCAGCTTTTTAGTGCTTCTCGATAGAAAGGAAGGAACCAAACATTCCTTTCCTTCCAAGAGCAGATCCCCGCAGTAAATGATCGAGACATTTTGTAACAATTCTTCCGTTGCAGAATGCCTTGCTATATATGAAGAGAATGTGTTGCCCGTCGCGTTAAAAGAAATACTCGCAGTTAAACAATAACGCTGATCGTTTCTTGAGTTATGATTTAATTAGACGTGATTTTGATAATTTCGACATATGTCCGCAATCCAACCGTAGAAACAACGGTGGTTTCTCAATGTGGGAAGTAGCCGCGGTGTTTTCTAATTTGGCTCCAATCCAGAAGTGATCAGCTGAACCTCCGTATGCACAGAAGTATTTTTGTCATTCGCTCAAATTGTAGTGCGAAACTGTCATGTCAGCATCTCATATGTACACATCCACTCTCGTAATTTAGGGGCGAAGCACTATAGGGTAGGGTGCCTACATGCAACGCTGTTTTAGGGGGGTGACAACACCCAAATTTTGACTGCTATTAGGGGCGAAGCTCCTTAGGGTGTGGTTCGTTCCCTCCTCTGTAGTAGTAGTAGTAGTAGTATGTACTATGTAGCCACCTCTAGTTTATGAAGTGTTCACTAGATGGCGTTCCGGTTCCGCTTCCACTTCCGGTTCCGGTTCCACTTTGCGCGCGTTCGGTGCGAATGCAGGCAAAACGCCGATGGCGCCGACAACAGTTCTGCGCGTTGCTGGTGCTGCTGCATGTTCAAGTTTATACAGCTGATAAAACTACCTTGAGTCGACCCCATGGCTGCTTCGCATACTACTCAGGGTTCCCCTACGGGAAGATGGTGTAATTTTCTCTCTCATTCCCGACGCGCGCTCTCTTTATCTCTCGTCCGTAGCTGTGATTTACCCGAATGATCCCCCGGTGCTTCGCCCACTCATCAACATTCACTTCGTGGATATGCTGTGATTTTTTTTTACCGCCAAATTTGGTGGGAAGCCAATTTTGTCCCCAGTCTTTCTGCCTTTTTTTTGTCACGCTTTGATGTACTCATGTTGGCACGTGATCTATTAAATTTCTTTAATTTAGTTTTCCGTCAGTGTGCACAAGAAACCTGCATACATCTTTAATATGCTAGTTGCCTTTTCCTTTTATTTGAACACACCAAACTTACTTTTCTATTCCATGCCGTGCGACACATATAAAGAAAGAAGTTATAAGGCACGATGGCGTGCTCGTGGTAGGATTATCTCACGCCAAGAATGTGAACTGCATTAAGCATTGTCGTTGCCTTCCAGTTGTACATAATATATAAAGGGTGCTTTTCGAAGTGTGTTGTAATAGAGACTGTCCTTACTAATCTGTTTAACTAAAACGTAGACGTGCCGTGTACGGCGCTCAGATGCGCCGTTTGTCTCTGGCTGCTGAGGCCAAAGTTTATTGAAAAAAGTTAATTAATTTCAAGTCACCAAGGGTTGCGAGAAGTGTGGTCTGTCGGCTGATCTTTCGCCATTTTTGTCCCCACAAATAACCCGCCAATTTAGCTGGCGGCGGCAAGTACCCTTACAAAGGCTGTCATCACCCTAAAACGGCGTTGCATGTAGGCACCCTACTATAGGGCCGAGCCTTGTCCCCCGTCATCCGTAGCTCGGGTTTGCATGGAGACCGCTAGGGGCGCTGCGGTGCACAATGGCGTTAGGGAGCCTACATTCAAGCGATGTTTTGTTGCATGTAGGCTCCCTACAAGGGCGTTCGTTCCCGACGCACGCTCTCTTTCTCTCTCGTCCGTAGCTCTGGTTTGCATGTAGTCCGCAGGGGCACTGCTGTGCACAAGGGCGTTCGTTCCGGACGCGCGCTCTCTTTTGTAGCGTTAGCTACACTGGCCTAGCCAAGCCCGTTTCGCGTGGCACATCAAGAGCCGTGCTGCGCATGCGCAAGGATCAGTGATGTCACACGGCTTGCGCACCGGAGCCACCGGAGTCGGCACCTCTCGCGCACTCCGCCGCCGCCGCGCGCGACTCACCGCCGCCGGTCTGCGCATTCCAGAGGAGTGACGTCGTTGCCGTGGTAGACGCACTGGCGCCGGCGCGCGCTCGCTGTGCAGTCGCCGTCTGACACTGCGCTGGAGTCGCTGCGCTTCTGACTGGCGTTTGCCAGTGTGGTATAGCCATGGAGAAGGAGAGCGCAAATGCTGCTCAACAGCGCAGAAGAACGGAGAAGCTTGACTCATCGGATCCCGAAGTAGTTGCCTGGCAATTAGCGGTTGAGCGTAGGAGACAACCAGGAAAGCAAAGAATAATCAGCTGAACCTTTGCTAACGCTACGTATATCCTGGCATAGCCGAGCTAAGCCACTGCAACTTTTTTTATTTCTCTTGTCCGTAGCTTTGATTTTCATCTAGTCCGCTAGGGGCGCTGCGGTGCACAAGGGCGTTCGTTACCGACGCGCGCTCTCTTTCTCTCTTCAGCCATAGATGATAACGGTCGCTTCTGATAACGGCGCACCCGCTATGGATGAAAAGGCGAGAGTGGCGGCTCAACTGCAGGCGGAGTCGAGGGCTCGCAAAGCTGCTGCAGCACGGCGGCGCAGACAACGAGCGGACCCGGAGTCTAGGGCACGGGCAGCTGCTGCAAAACGGCAACGCCGGCAAGCAGGCCCGGAGCTGAGGGCTCAGGAAGCTCGCGCTTGAACCGGTCATCGGCGCCACCAACCTCAGGTAGAGAACGCTTCCGGCGTTTTGCCACCGCTTCCTGCGCTCTCGCCGCCTCTGGGTCCGCCTGCCGGCGTCGGGGGATTCGCGGTTACCCGAATGATCGCCCGGTGCTTCGCCCACTCATCATCATTCACTTCGTGGATATGCGGTGTTTTTTTTTAAATGCAATTTGATTTTAATGCGTTCCTAATTCAATAAATTATTTGATTCACGAGGAAAGTCCTGAACAATGAGAACCCGGTACGTCCTCGTGGCGGGCGAGTGTTCGCGCAAATGTGTGCACGCGGTGTACCTGATCAACGTTCTGTCCGTTGCACGTGTCACACAGCTACTGCCTCGAATGCAATATCAACATACGAACCAATCTGCCAAATGCGCTGATATACTGTGCAGGGGAGGGGGCGGGGGGGGGGGTAAATACAGGCTGATGATCATCATCATGACCAGACAGTCTGGCCGGTTCTCATTTTTTATAGCAAGGTTACTGAAGAGAGAGAGAGAGAGAGAGAGAAAATGATTTAATGAAAGGCAGGGAGGTTAACCAGGACTGAGCCCGGTTGGCTACCCTACACTGGGGGAAGGAAAAAGGGGAGAGAGAGATTAAGAGAAGAATAGAAAGTTCACTCTTGATATCGCCGACGTAGCAACAGATCTCTGTTCTATCACTGATTATCAATCAGTCCGGGTCATAGACGGTCACTCAGTCCTGTCGTTTTTAAAAATCGCAGCAGCGCTTTTGTGGCCTTTTGCAGCTGTGATATTCGAGGCCATGGTCCCAAGATCTTGCTCAAAGTGAACGGTCTTCTATCTAGCCTATTGAGAACGTTGCAGAGGTTATGTCTTTCGCTTTGAAAAGATGGACAGTAGCATAGTAGGTGTTCTATAGTCTCATCGACACCACAGGCATTACACTCGGCGCTATCAGCCATTCCAATCAAACACGTGTAAGCATTGGTGAATGCAACACCCAAGCGTAAGCGGCACAGCATTGTCTCCTCATTTCGCGGAAATCCAGGCAACAGCCGCAGCTGCATAGATGGGTCGAGAGAATGCAACCAATGTTGGGCGAATTCAGTTGTATGCCACTTCTCCAATGTCATAGTTTGCGCTAGCTTGCTTAGATGTTGGGCTGCGTCAGTCCTCGACAAAGGTACAGAAACAATATTTGCTCCTTCGTGTGCTTTCCTAGCAGCTTCGTCGGCGATGTCGTTGCCGGTGATACCGCAATGACTCGGCAGCCACTGAAACACGACGTCGTGTCCTTTTGCGATCGTATGGTGGTGCATTTCTCGTATCTCCGAGACGAGTTGTTCGCAGGACCCGCGACGGAGAGCTGACAAAAGACATTGTAGGGCCGCCTTTGAATCGCATAATATTACCCACCGATTAGCCGGTTGGTTGTTAATATAATCAATGGCACCTCGGAGGGCAACAAGCTCCGAAGCGGTCGATGATGTCACGTGAGAAGTCTTGTATGTGATGCTCATTGATCGTGATGGTATAACCACTGCGCCGGTGGAGCTGGTCTGAGTGGAAGAGCCATCCGTATATATGTGGATTCGGTCAGAGTAGAAAGAGTGCAAGCAATCGAGAGCTGCTTGCTTCAAGGCCAAAGTGGGCATGTCCGTCTTTTTTCTTATTCCTGGAACGTAAAGGCGCACTTCAGGTTGTTTTAAACACCACAACGCTGATGGTGAACGTGTCGAGGGTGTGAACCCCGATGGTAGGGAGGCACTATGAATGTTGACCACGTTGGAAAATGACGCCTGTGGTCGTCGTTCTGGCAGGGAGGCAAGAGAGCTTGATTGCACCCGTGAAACGTGGCGAATATGGGCCCTAAGCGTGTCGATGGTCATGTAAGTCGTGATCGGATGGTCTTGAGCCGTGATAACTGTTCCTGCTGTTGAGGCGCTCCGCGGAAGGCCGAGGCAAACACGTAATGCCTGTGCTTGCACGCTCTGAAGGGCTCGAAGATTTGATCTGCATGTTTTAGCAAGCACGGGAGAGCTATAGCGTAGGAAGCCGATAAAAAGCGCTCGGTACAACTGTAGCATAGAGCTCACTGATGATCCCCACGCTTTACCGGCGATGAATTTGAAAACGTGAACCATAGATGTGAGCTTCTTCTTCAAGTGGGCAACCTGAGGGCTCCAGGAGAGGTCTCGGTCAACAAAGACACCCAAAAACCGATGATTTCTCTTGTAGGAGATACGCTGGCCATTGATGCACACTGGATAACCAGACATCGCTTTTCGCGTAAAAGCGACTAACGCACATTTTTCTGTCGAGATGGTTAGGCCTTGTGTGCAAAGATAGCCAGTTGCCTGCGTTGCTGCCTTCTGTAACCTTGCCCGAACCTGCGGGCGAGTCACCGCTGATGCCCAGATGCAGATGTCGTCGGCGTAGATCGAAACACTCACTGTTTCCGGTAGGGAATCGGCCAGCCCAAGAAGTGTGAGGTTAAAAAGAATAGGGCTTAGAACACCGCCTTGAGGAACGCCACGGCATGTGTAGTGGTCAGTAGTCGGACCATCTTCTGTGCGTACATACAAGGACCTTTGTGTCAAGTAGCTTTGGATCCATCGAAATACTCGCCCTCCTAGTTCCAATGTCAAAAGTGCGTCTAGGATGGCTTGATGGGAAACGTTGTCGTAGGCGCCTTTCACGTCAAGAAAGAGTGCTACTGATAAGCGTTTCCAAGACTTTTGCTGCTCAACAGATGACACTAGATCGATGACATTGTCAATCGATGAACGGCCTCGTCGAAATCCCGCCATAGAGTCGGGGTAAATATTGTGGTGTTCAAGATACCATTCGAGACGCATGAGGATCATGCGCTCCATGAGTTTTCCGACGCAGCTGGCGAGTGCTATAGGCCGATATGATGACAGTTCTAGCGGTGACTTTCCTGCTTTTAGCAACGGTACCAAGCGGCTGCGTTTCCATTCCTGTGGAACGACGCCATCATGCCATGACCTATTAAAAAGGTTGAGCAGTTCTCGTCGCGCTTCTCGACGTAGGTGGCGCATAGCATTATATGTGATTCCGTCGGGCCCTGGCGAAGACGAACACCGACATAGCGCCATAGCAGCCTCTAACTCTTCCATAGAAAAAGGAGCATCCATACTTGTATCTCGTGGACCAGGAATGTCGCCTAAAACCATGTCAGGGAGTAGAACTGTTCCGCCGGCGACTTTCGCACAAAACTCTTCTGCAACGTCTATCTCACGGCGGTTTTGATGGAGAGCAAGGGCGTTAAATGGGTGTCGTTGCTGGGGACATGAGCGAAGACCCCTTAGGGTACGCCACACACGGGACAGTGGCTTTCGGGGGTCCAGTGACTCACAAAAGCATTTCCATCTTTGATCTTCTAGTTTATCCATCCGGCGCTGTATCTTCTTTTGCATTCGCCGAGCTACTCTGAGGTCAAGAATTGACTTCGTGCGCCTGTACCTCCTTTCAGCTCGACGACGTAGTGCACGAAGTCTTTCCAATTCAATGTCATACTCTGTACGCTTTGATGAATGTGTGAAGCTACGCGTACAATCGTGCATTGCGTCTGCAATGATGTCTTCGAGCCTGCGTGCGATTGGTTTCTTGCATGCGTCTTCCACAAGATCTTCAAACACTGACCAGTCAATTTGGCGAGATATATTGGGTAATGTAGCTTCTAGTCCATCGATTCTCACATAGGTCGGAATATGATCACTTCCATGGGTTTCGATATCAGTGAACCACTGCACTCTCGAAGTTAGGCAACGTGACACCAGTGTTAAGTCTAGGCAGCTGCTGTACGTTGTTCCTCGCAGAAATGTCGGGCTTCCGTCATTTAGAAGACGCAGATTGTGGCCTGATGCAAAGGATATGAGTGACCTGCCTCTTGAATTTATCCTGGAGCTTCCCCATATCTGGTGGTGAGCGTTGAAGTCTCCTGTTATTATCCAAGGACCGTGAGTCGCAGCCATAAGATCGTTTAGTCTTTTGCTATCGAATTGACTTGTTGGGGAAAGGTAAACGCCAATAAGTGTAAAAGACAGCCTCTTCTTTTTCACAGTAACACAGACATATTGGTTATCGTCGTGTGGAGGTACGGGCTGGGCGAAATACGTAAGGTCCTTGCGAATGTAAACCAGAACCTTACTACTTCGGGCACAAGTGGTTGAAACGAAAGGTTCATATCCTGATAGTCTCAAGGTAGTTGATAAATTCGGTTCACAGATGACCAGCACAGGAAAGCGGTTTTCAAACACGAACTGCCGGAAATCCGAAATACGTGACCTCAGGCCTCTCGCATTCCACTGAAATATGGAGGCGCTTCTGACATCATCCCGGAACGATCGCTGCTGCTGTCGACGAGCCATGGTTCCGCTATATAAGTTTTCAAGCACTGGACTTCTGAAGGCTTGCGAGAACCGGATTGATGGCATCCAGCACTTGCAATGCACTTCTAGCTGTTGGCGTCTGCAGCTTGTCCAGAAGAACACGAAGAGCACTCACCAGAGAGCTGAGCATAACAACAATTTGTTGATCCTGGTCTGTCAATTTATCAGGAACAGACGAGGTGTCCCTTGCTGTAGATGTCTGTTCCCGCTCCGTAGGTGCATGTAGCCTCGGGAGTTCAGGCCAAGCGTCAGCTGCCGTGTTGTTCGAAGCTCCTTTGTCCTTAGAGCTGACGGCGTTTGGCCTGGGCGGGAGAGGGGGTGGTGATGTACGTGGCTCGCGCGGTACAGAGGCTTTGGAGGTTCTTGAACGGCGTCGGCGACGTGATCTTCGTCGCTTAATAGATGCTGCCGCTTCTCGGTGAGACGAGTTGTCTCTAACCATTTTCTTTAAAATTGCCATTTCCTTTCGAATTAAGGGGCACTCCTTTGAGGATGCATCATGAGGGCCGCTGCAGTTTGTGCACTTCAGCACACTGGCCTCGCACGTGTCAGTGGTGTGCGGCCCCGTGCATCGAGAACACACGGAAGTGTTTTTGCACACACTACTCACATGGCCTAACTTCATGCACTTCCAGCACTGTAGTGGTTTTGGTACAAAAGGCCGAACTGCGTGTCGGAAGTGGCCCACTTTTACGTGTGTTGGTAGGGATTCGCCCTTAAATATGATCTTCACACACCGTGACGTGCCGAGACGAAAAACGTTTGCGATGACGGTGTTTTCTGTAGCCGGCTTGATTAAGATCGACAAATCGGTGTCGGCAATGGTTTCGTCGACATCATAAATTACGCCAGTACTGCTTTCTTTTCCCAGCGGAATATGAGGGTGGACTTTAATCCCGTCAAGTTCCGTGACCTTGCGCAAAGAATCTAACGCAGCCGCATGTTCTACGTCGATCGCTACGACGTTCTTACGGGTGTTTACTCTGATGTCCTTGATTTCATTCGGGACCAGTGCCTCTAGATGTGTAGACACGGCTTGCCTGTTGAGGCATCTCAGGTTATCCGTGGCGAGAACTGGCGTGAAAAGGATGGTGAGTACCTCGGTAATCCGTGATGACCTCATGGTGGACGCACTCGAATTCGATGATGTGCTGACAAACCTTCTCTTTGCTTTACGGCTCCGCACCAGCTCGAAGGTGTCGTCACCAGATTCTTCACTGCTGACATAGTACTGCATGGTGTCGTCGCTGTCAGTGTCGCTCTCGGTGCCGTTGCGCTTCCTGGAGGCAGCCGCCGCGGGCACTACCGAGTCCGGCGGACGCGCGTGAGAGTCCATCTCCACCGCAACTAAGCAGGAAACAGCAGTTCACCGGCAAAGTCCAAGAAAATTCACAAAAGAAGTAGAGCTCGAAGACTCGGCGTTCTGCCTGAAAGGCACTTCGTCTTCGTCTTCCTCAAGAAGGTTACTGAAAGGACGAAAAACGTTTGCGATGACGGTGTTTTCTGTAGCCGGCTTGATTAAGATCGACAAATCGGTGTCGGCAATGGTTTCGTCGACATCATAAATTACGCCAGTACTGCTTTCTTTTCCCAGCGGAATATGAGGGTGACCATATTCATATGACCATATGAGGGTTAGTAGGTTACTGAAAGGAAGGTTACTGAAATTTTATATTCAAGGTACGCTCTGCCAAAAAAGAAACACTAAATTTTCCCCGCATATTCACGCAATTGTAGAAAATTTGACCTTACTAATGTGTATTAATAGCGCATTTCACCTCCATGCAAATATGCAAACAATGTAGCAAATATCCTGAACAGACATCCATATAACATATTTTCAACGTAAAAAAAGACGACGTTTCACAGAACCCGGAACGTTATTTTTACGTAAACTAGAGCCATCTCAACCTCTATAGGAGGTGTTGAATGTCCAACTGAAACATCTAAAGGACATGCAGGCAATGTTGGTGGTTTATAGGGCAAATGGAGATCGCGTCTCCAGAGGCCTTCTTATGCTTTACGTACAGGTCGGGCATGTATCGTGGATACCAGGGCAGCACGACAAAGCCAACATCGTTGGTGCATATGCGTTTCAACCGTCCGTATAATAAATATTTCAATAAAATACTTACGTAATTATATTTCGGTGCACGTTAAAAACAATTTGGTGAGTGAGTGAGTGAGTGAGTGAGTGAGTGAACTTTATTCGGTCCACAATAGACGCGAGTAAACTCGACGTCACCTGGATAGGCCCACTCGTGGACCGTCAGGTCAAACCTGACGGCCCTCTGGACTGCCACGATTTGAGAGGTCTGATCCTGGGCCTTAATAAGCGTATTTGGTCAAAATTATTTTGAAACCGTCCACAACAGCGCATCTCATGCCACGGTGTCACTTGGCGTCAGTCAACTCCATTTAAACAGCGAGTACAATGATAGGCTGAAGGACAATCCTCTCCTGAGGCTACTTTTTTGTGTCTTCTGTCAGCCTCTGGTTTATACGCTGCCCAGTACAATGTGTAAAACAGAGGCTAAGGAAATACAAAAAATGACCCCCCATCACTGCTTTGCGAATGTGGATGCCCAGCGAAGCTCTGTATATTATTATATTGCTCGTGAAGGAAAAAAATTGGTCTTTAACAACCGATTGTACCAAAACCCATGTGACCACGTGTTGACGTTTCCTTTGACATGATGACGGAACGTCATTACGTCATCACCTGAAGCGTCACGGGACGACGTCACCAAACCAAAGGTCGCATGATGACATCATCAGGTCAAAAGTTCTTACCTGGTAACGGCAACATCACGTCAGGATATTGACTGATTTCACCTGATGACGTCGTGTGATGCCTCTTGGAGAAGCAGCATACTGTGCACTTCCATCTTCTTTGCATGGTCTCCGTAACGTGATAACATTATCACATCACACTTCGCGCTATGACGTGATCACACCAAAGGTCACTCGATGGCATCACCACATATGTTACGTTAGGTGATAACGGCATTGTCATGTAACTACTACTGCTTTCTGGGGTTTTACGTGCCAAAACCAGATCTGATTATGAGGCACGCCGTAGTGGAGGGCTCCGGAATAATTTTGACCGCCTGGGGTTCTTTAACGTGCACTACAAGGCAAGCACACGGGCAGTTTTGCATTTCGCCTCCATCGAAATGCGGCCGCCGCGGCCGGGATTCGATCCCGCAACCTCGTGCTCAGCAGCGCAACGCCTTAGCTGACTGAGCCACCCCGGCGGGTATCGTCATGTGACGACATCGCCTGATGACGTACTCAGATGACATCATCACGTCACACGCAATGTCACGCGACGACATCTGTTTCTAGTGATGATGTGATCTGATGAGGTTATGTGATGCCTCTTCGAGAAGCAGCACAATGTGCGCTTTGTATTGTATCTAGGATCGGCCCACGTTTTTGTGTGAGCAAAAGACGCGCATGCGTACGCGAAAATCCCGACCAACAAGAACCTAACAGCTTCACTGTAAGAAAGATAGCCTTAGGAGACTATGGTCATGTAACCTCTCAGTACATTCGCTATGGTTGTGTTCCAGTATTCACACTGCTGTGACGCCGGTTACTAGAACTACACCAGCGTTACTACTGCAGTAGTGTGGCGTTGTCGGCAAGCTGCAGGATTCCGGGAGACTATGGCCGCCAGGTAGGGGCGAGACGATTTCTAGTGCGAAACTTACACTGTTTATTTCATGGTGACGGAGTCAGAAATAAAAGAAGTGAATAATAAAAGATACATTGCGGGGCCGCTTAAGTAGGCCCGCTAAAATCGTAGGCAGGATTTTGCTCACGCCACTGCCACATGACATGTACTGAGTCCGGTCGGTGATTGGCTGCTGCTCCCTCTCTCCTAGGCGTCGCTGCACGTGGTTGCCTCCTCTGGCGGCAACCCGTGGGTCCCGCCTGGTTCGTGGAAAGGGGTCTCTGCTTGACTCGCACAGTTCGCGGAAGGCACCCCCCCCCCCCCCCCTGCTCCTGTTAGGCATACACACAAAGGGGTCCGTAATCACTGCGGCCGCGGGCACCAGCCAAACGGGGTACCACCCGATACACCCATAGCAAATTTGGGATCCACCGTGCGTTTCGACTAGGCATGGTCTTTCCATCGTCCTGTTTGCACGGCGTGTTAAACGCCAATCGTAACACCTACCATTTCTTGGGAGAGATTAAACCCTATGAATCAATCAATAAAAGTCATTCGACCCTGGTCCATCAGGCCTTGACACAGCTCGATCTCACAGTAAATTATGTACAATATTCAAGGAAGGCTTAATAGAAAAAATGAGTTGAGCCTTGTTAGTAACAGCTCTTCCACAATACCAAAACCAATAAAACAGACACTTATATGGGAGCATCGAGGTTTAATAGGACAGTAAAAACGCGAGATCAATAACGTCAACAAAAATAAATGCCGAAACTCCACTGGAGTTGTTTAAGTATTCGTAAGCATAACCCCAAATTTCAGTTGGCCCACCACAAATTTTAAGTTGTATTACCTCCCAATTGCATATGGACAACCCCGAAATTGCTGTTGGCACAACCCCAAATTTCAAGTTGGCCCACCCCCGAATTAACGTTGGCACACCCAAAATTTGAAGTTGGCCCACCAGCACATTGCAAGCTGACCCCCTTGCAAATATGAAATTGGCCCACCCCAAGTTTAAGTGTGTCCACCCTCAAATTTCGCGTTCGTCCACTTCCAAGTTCTAGTTGGCCCACCTCAAATTTCAAGTTTCATACAACAGCCGTTTTCTATTTCACCCACCCCCAAATTTCAGTTGGCCCACCTCTACTATAAGCTTCCCCATGCATTTTCTATGGAGCCTATGTAAATCCTTTGTGCATTCTCTCTGATCAATATTATTTTTTGTTTATAAAGCTAATAATCATCTACATTTGCGTTATTGTAACGTGTATATGTCCTAACTTTACAAGTTACGCATTTTTGTACATATACTAGGCATCACACGTTTCGCGTGGCGGGGCTGGGGTACTCGCCAAAGAGTGTTTACGCATTAAAACACACGCTCAAAAAAACAAGGGTGGCAGTGAAGCTTTAAGGTTTCCGCGTCATCCCACCATGACAGAATTGATTGCAATGGCGTATGCTATTGTGTAGTGGATTTGTTTGTCGGCAAATAAAGACAGTGATTTTTTGGAACATTTACTAGGCCGCAAGGGGCCCAAAACTACGAAAATTGTTTGAAATCTAAGATGTCGCATTGACGTACCACATTGAATTTTCGGCTCGAAATTTATAACAGTGGATATGTTCCGTTTATTCCCTGTTCTAATAATCAACCTGTCACCGCAAAATTCACAAAAATTGAGATCAAACAACGATTGACAGTGTTAACTGATTATCGAGTCTTTTTATCATATCCTTAGGCATAAGAAACGACGCTGCTGATGATGATGAGTCACTGGCAGCTAGGTGTTGTTGCAAAAAGTTAAATGGACTGCATAATTTAGTGAGGTATTCTATACATGTTTGTCATTTTTGCTTTTTTTGTATACATCTCCATAGTCCTCTTTTTCTTTTATACACAACTTATCTATCTGATATGAAAAGAGCTGATGACAGAGCTTGTGCAATAGCAAGTACGAGTGTGCTAACTTGTTTCTGTTCGGGTCATAACAGTTGTAATGACTAGAAAAGAAACAAGATGCCGGGATGCAACATGTTATTTATTTTTGTCATCACACGGCCCAAAAAAGCAGGACAACATGAACGTCAAATGTCAGTATTCCTGTTACGTATAACGTAGAACCGTAATCTACTGCGGCTTTTTTGTATAGAGCCCACGTCCCTCCACCTGGTAAACTTGCAAACAGTTCATGGCGAGGCACGATGTTCAAGAGGAACTGTTTTGACTATGGTGACACGATACATGATGCAGAGAAAACACAGAAATGATGAAGTCATGATAACCATGTATGCAAAAAAGGGTGAATAAAAAATCGGCCCAAAAAACGAACAAATTGCAGATCTGGAACAAGTGTTTAGAAACAAACATTGTGAGGACTTTGGCCCTTTCAGTTACTGCCAGTGGTGACACATTACCTGAGCACTTGAGGTACATCCAGAGGCAGTAGGGTTCAATGGTGTGATCATATGTGAGAACGGTCTTGGAGAATGTCGCTAGCAGAAAAAAAACAGGTGGAAATAATATGGTGGAATCGTTGATGAGTTTGTGATTCATGTCTGACTAAGAACAGTGCACACGACAATGCTGCATGAGAGAAAATCATAGAAACAACTCCGTTTTGCGTCTTCGTTGCTTTGCGTGGTGTCTTTGTGTTCGCTGTGCTTAGTCAAGCCTCGATTAGGTGGTAATTGTTTATGAGTTATAGTATTAAATACGAACACTTATTTTATTCTGTTTCAAGTACAGTTATTCTAAATGTAGCATTGGAAGTAGATTCGGTACCAACATGCAGCGAAGTTAAGTGTCATTTTATTGAAGTCAACTCAGTAACGCAGAAAAAGGCAAGCGAAATAAGCATTTGTAGTGTGCTCCAGGTTATAAATTTTAGGAACGTGACATAATGACAAGTGCTTCGTTTCATTTGATTTCGAAGAGCAATAGACAGATTATTATTATTATTTTCCTGGCGCGTGAGAGAATTAAGCAGCTGTAAGAAATGTCATTGGAACCCACAACCTGCGCTTATGAACATGTGGATATAATGTATAGCTTCAGGAATTTACTAAAGAAGTGTGCTTTAACCGCCTCGTACGCAAAGAAATTAAAAGTTGCAAATTCGAAGCAGTGCATTTTTACTCACTGGTAGGCAGGCCCAGGGGCTGCAAGATTATTCCGCTTTCGCAGGTCGTGTACAAGCCTACTGCACTCGGTTCTAGCAATGAATTTCTGTCCTAAAAAATACCTTTTTTTCAAGCAAGTGGGCCTCGTGAACAGGAAGCTACTCAGGAAATGGGAAACCAGCCCTAGTTTCTAGAACTGTTGCCTGCGTGGCTCATGATCTCGGAGGCTTGATCCTACCATAGTCGCAGGTGTCTGCTCGTTTTTTTCTGCTAAAAGCTGTTGGTTCTCTAATAAGATAGGAATACACTTTACTTGTCCAACGGTTATTGCGGTTGGTGCCCGGGGCTAGACCGCCGGGAGTCCATCGCTGGAGGAACACCTTCGGAGATCCCCGGCAATGGCCCTGGCCCGTTGGACGGCACATTCCTGGTTTTAGGGTGCCTTCGCTGAGGATGGCGGCTTGCCATCTCTCAGCGAGGCGCCTCGCTTCAGAGGGTCCTGCTGTTGTCTTCCCCCTTCCTCTTGGTTTCTTCTTCCTCATGGCCTTGGCATTTCCAAAGCACATGGGCCATATCGGCCCGTTCGTATTCGCACCACGGGCAGCCGGGGGACGGGTGTAGCACGGGTCATCACATCTGGTATATCGTGGAAGGTATTTATTGGTGTATTGGCTGAGTTTCGGATGGCTCTATTGCTATAGCGAAGCTTTCTTAACCTTTTCCCTCCAGTTTGGTGCCCGTCTATAATTGATATCGACTTTCCGCGAGGGCGCTACCCATGTTCACACTGACGCTGAGTGGAAGCTGTCGAGAAAAAAAAAGAACAGCAACAAGAGGCCGACTGAGCTCCCGTTGATCCCTACGTGAAGCGAAGCATTTTTAGAGTGACTGGCTGATGAACCATGTGTGTGTGTAAATGAAGTGTGGTTATACGGGTATAAATACTCGTATTAAAGAACAGTCTGGTATACGAAGAAATGATTGTATTTGCAGTAAATTATAAACAAACTGGATAATATATACACATATATACGTGCAGTATTTCGTATACATTATATATATATATATATATATATATATATATATATATGTAATATTTCTTGAAGTTTGCAGTGGTGATACATAGCGTCGTGTTGACCTCGTGCTGTTTCTGATGCATCGGTGCCTTTTAGTTCAACTGCGGAGCGAAGCGCGCCAAACGTGTCCACGCACTGGCTTGCCCGCGAGAAAGGCTGTTCTACGCCGCTTGTCGACGCGTGCGTCCGTCACGTCATGGTTTCAATATCAGGCTTGTGCGCGACAGGTCTTGTGTTCAAATTCTACCTTCATACAATTTCATTTATCTTCATTTAACAACATCGTACTTCGTTGAAAATGAGGTGTTTGCAAAGTCAAAATGCTGTTTGCAGCCAAAAGAACGACGTTTACCCAACTACATGTACTAAACAATAATGCCATGCTTGCTGAATCACCCGGCTTTCAGCTGCCCTACACACTAGCGTCACAGTCCCCTGTAGTAATCACTGTAAGAAAATCTATGCTTGAACCGGTAAACTACTCCTTCGTTGCATCGTTCATAGACGCCGCCACAATTCCGTTAATCTTCTTCGGTGTTAGAGGTCAGATACGCACAAAAAAGTTCCTCAAGCTCGTCAAGAAACATGGCAATCTTGTCGGAAGGCTATGTATTAAAAGCGATTTAAAGATTTAGCGTTGCGTTGAAGGGTTCTCCGAACGCTGGCTTTGTGAGAAGCCTACCAGCGCCATTGCAGCCATCACAGCTCAATGATGCGATGGCAGTACCTTATTATTGCGATAGCAATAATATGGACACTCTAAAGCAGATTTCTGCCGTCGCCGTCGCCGTGAGGTTCCGTATGACGTCAACGGCGATGAAATCGTCACCGCGCTCCGGACGCTTTATGTGCGAGTGAAAGGGCGCGAGGGACGCGCGCTTTCACGGGGAGCGAACGCACGTCGGAGAGCAAACGCGCGTTCTGCGCCGTGCTCCCTGAAGGGCTGCAGAATTAAGCGTCTCATTCCTCCTTTCCATATATAGAGAGCAAACGCAACTTTTTTCGTCGCGCGAAAGGCTGTGGGAGGACGGGAAGGAGGGAGGGGAATAGACGTTTAGCTGCGGCACCAAATACGTATTTATATAAAAACGCCGCGCGCGTTCGGTGCGAACGCGGGCAAAACGCCGACGGCGTCGACAACAGTTCTGCGCGTTGCTGGTGCTGCTGCATGTCCAAGTACTACTATCTACTATCCTTACTAAAACTACTATCCTTACTCCGTATACCTCTCTACTAATTTGCTATCGCAATTGGTGCTTCACCTTTCGGGTGAAACTGCGACAAATGTTTTGTTATTGCGCGAACATTGGCGAATGCAACGTGGGCAAGGAGGGCGTGTTACGGCGTTGAAGCTATCAACTGACAAAAGAAATCCGAGTACACCTAAGCACCTCTTCTTTGTTGCGAATGCGAAAGCATTAATGTCCAAGTTGAGCGGTCCTTCGAGTAAAAACTCTGCGCTGGCAAGCGAGTGCGTTGAGACGCTTTAGGCGTTTTGATTTGGCATTAACGAGGCGCAGATAGAACGCAGGTGAGAGCTTGCACGGACAAGGAAGCCCGGATAACACAGCTT
>NC_051163.1:39484645-39511536 GCF_013339745.2 Dermacentor silvarum
TGCGCCACCTATTAATTATGTAAGGGGTAGCCGCGGACTTTCAAGAATTAGTTAACAAGGGACCCGTATGGGTCTGGAAATGTCATGAACTTTGTTCGTCCTTTTTTTTTTTTGCCTGTAGCGAGTGTTTGTTTATCTCCAAGAAAATGGTATGCCCCTCACTGAACGATGTTTCGTCGAACCCGGGATTATGTCGGCTACAGTAGGCCGAAGTACACAACAATACGCCACATACATATGCGGAGAGCAGAACATCAAATTAAATCAGTGCTAAATATTCGCACGACGCCAAAACAAAAATGATCCGGTCATTGAGGAAGTTCTCCGTGTCTCAAACTTTCTTTCCTGTTTTTTTTTTGTTTGTTTTTTTGTTTTTAGTCAGTGGCAGGCAGAAAAGTAGTTTTGCTGAAGCCGTACGGGCCTATCGCCATTCTCCCAGAAGGACTGAAAAGGAGACAACAGCCGATAAAAACTCACCGGAGGAAAACAGCTCAGCAAATATTTGACCTCAGACAATTTTTCTTTACTTCGTCTCTGTGCTTCGCGAACATGGAGTAATGAAAGTGCCCGCTGTAGAACTGAACTGTTGTAAACAAACCTCTCCCTTTTCTTCACTGGATAAAGAATGGTCGAAAGCCCATGCAGCAAGAACTGGGACTGTTGGCCGAACCCAAACAATGCCTTTTTTTAATGACCTTTTTTTTCTTTACTTCTTGCGTTTGGTCTTGTCCGTTGCGATAAGACGTCTCGGCCAGCGAACGATCGATCGAAACCCTTCAATGAGCGTTCGTCGAAAGGCCCTGTATAGCTGTGGCAGTTCGGTCTCGGAGAGCGCAAAGTTCTAAGGACCGGTGGTGCTTTTCCCCCTTTTTTTGCGCGTTAATGCAGTTCCGAACATTTCATTCCAGGATGGAAGATAAGGTGCGATGCAATGCGGTAGCTTCGTCTTGTAACGAAGATTCTGTTAGTTCCTATTAGAACCGCTCGAAAACGTGGCATTATGCCGATTTCCCTGGCGTCCTTGGAAAACTAAATGATGCACCACGTTTCATTTGGAGCGAATCATGAGGGTGACGAGAGGGCAAAAGTCGATGTGTGTGGCCGTGTTAGGGATGGAAGGAAGATTACTAGACATTCGTTTCCGGCCTGCTTAGAGGCGTTATATGAAACGCGTACAAAACGCTTCCCCGGAGTGTTAAAAGAACGAAATGGGCCAGCGACTTCATATTTAAGCAAGATGGGGGACATCTTTGCATTAGGTGGCAATACATAGATCGCTCACAATAGTCCTAACGCACACTGACACTTGAACACTGGGTGTGCGTACTAGTGCTAACATTTGTGCGGCATTTCAATATTTGTACACCAAATATGATGAGGTTAGGAAATTCGCAGGCGCAAGTTGGAATACGCTAGCGCAAGACAGGGGTAATTGGAGATCGCAGGGAGAGGCCTTCGTCCTGCAGTGGACATAAATATAGGCTGATGATGATGATGATGATGATGATGATGATGATGATGATGACATTTTTGGTTATAATACAGCCGTTTATGACAATGACAATGTTGACAAAATGGCAGTATACTGTATTCGGTGATCAATTTCCGAATCCAATCTATGATACGGCGAATAATGTTTCTTCCTTGTCCCTGCCGAAAATCGCCAGGGCCCATGACGGAATGGCGTAGAGCAATTCATCCATTCCACGTTAAGCGATACACTCCGAGGGCGTCTTAGATGTGATGCGGACTTATGTTGTTTTTAACTCTAATTACAATCTTTTCTGTAGCTTATCTCCTTCCCGCAGGATTGTGCACTAAGTATAGTGAAAAGAGGCACAGGTAAAGATGGTTGAATGGTGAGATGGGTAGGAGAGCAATTAACATATATAATCCTTAGTTATATTTATGGTGAAGTGCCTGAAGCCGAACATCCCTGAAGATAAGGAAGAAGCCGACCGAGACTAGGAGTGCAGGCACAGGAGAAGCAGTTCATTAAAATGACGGACTAAATAGACCGTCTCATTTTTATTTCCTTGCATTTTCGGCGCAGCCGAGAGGATTGGAACATATGTGTGCGGAAGTGTGTCAACATGTAAGAGTACTTTAAGTTCTTCCAACCAGCTCACCTAAGAGGTGCTATAGATCTTCGCCCAGACTTCACAAGAGTAATTCTGCGACTCCTCCATACTCAACGCGAGCAGTTAGAAAACCGAACACAGTTTATGTCTGTGATGGTACAAGCGAAGCAACGTAAGCACTATCAGCGAGGCACCACCGTAAAACCAGACACGTTCGATGGGACACCAGCGGTTACAACTTCGTGGCTGTACTTTTCCGAGAACGCTTGTTTTCAGAACCATTGCGTGGCTGACGAACACAGGATACTTAACTCACCCTTCTTTCTATATGGCACTGCAAGGAAGTGGTACGATATTCGGATTTTGGAACGCGTTAGCGACAAGTGGAGTGAATGGCAAAAGTGTGCTGTCCTGTTTACCTTAAATGCAGTACGGCAGTGGAATAAGACAATTGCATATTCCACACTAGTGGTAGTCTCCGTGACTACTATTTTGAAAAAAGGAGACTACTTCAACTCACCGATCCCAATTTACCAGAAACATTAGTCGTGCTTCTTCTGATGCTTGGTATGAGTAGAGAGTGCCAAACACAACTGCAAGAACGACAAGAAATAGAAACGAGGTAGATGTTCTTGAGGATGCAGGCGCGCGTAAGTGAGCTTGATAAAGTCAACTTCGGTAGAGAAAAGTCAAATGCGCAATGACAAAATCATTGAAGTGCGCAGTTATGATGGAAAAGTCAGGCTCCTGGAAAACTGGGCCACAATTACAGTTGAATTTAAAGGGGTTACTATCCGTATAGAAGCAATAGTAATGAACCACGTCGAGTTCATGTTCCTATTGTCAAGGCCAGATATGAAGCTCTTGAGGGTCAATATCTCTTGGCAGGATGAACTGACTATCGATCAGTTCAGTGATTGGTTCGTGTTTTGAAGACATACATGACACTACATCCAAATTTTCCTGGCGGCTGGAAATGCACTCTGGAAGCTGCAGTTCAGCCGAACAACCGCTCCTAAACGGCTGGCTTTGATTGCATACATCATTTTGCTGCCTGTGGAACTAGCCCGTGGCTACCGGGGGATCATCTCCGGGGAATAGTCGGCAAGGTAATTCTACAACAACGTACCAAGATAAAAGACCAACAGCAACAGTACAAGCTATCAATGAAGAAATGTTACGACACAAAAACACCGGTCTATAATTCCAGACATCGAACCAGGGCACTTAGTCCTTGTACGCAAAGGACTGGACGGCTCAAAGTCGCCATTCATCAGCCCCTACATGGTGACCAAAAAAGTGAAACAACATGGCGTTCTGAAGGCCCTTTAATACGAAGCACCAGGGAAGAAGATTGAATGCAGCGCCATTGGCAACGTGATTCTAGATTACCCCACGAGGGGAAACAATCAAAGCAGCGGAGGGTGTGAAGTGCCTGAAGTGGAACCTCCCTGAAGATAAGGAAGAAGACGACCGAGACTAGGGATGTGCGCAGTGAAGAAGCAGAAGTTCATTAAAATGGCGGACTAAACAGGGCGTCTCATTCTTATGTCCTTACATTTAATAAGGCATGATTAAAAAGTTGTCGCAGTTTCACACGAAAGGTGAAGCATCAATCGCGATAGCAAATTTGTAGAGAGCTATACGGAGTAAGGATAGTAGTTTTATCAGCTGTATAAACTTGGACATGCAGCAGCACCAGCAGCACGCAGAACAGTTGTCGACACCGTCGGCGTTTTGCCCGCGTTCGCACAAAACGCGCGCAGCGTTGGTGACTGTTGCCTGGGCCTCTGGGGGCGGCTCGCCGGTTTTCGACGAGATCAGAACGGGACACTCGTCGAGCAGCGTCGGTAGTCTTTACCATCTTCTCGCCTCACAACGTTTTAACACGAAAGTGTTTTATGCCGGGGTCCACCAAGACTTCACTGACGTATTTCCGTCACGGAAATACGTCAGCTTACAATGTACACGAACATAATACAAAGAAAGAAACCAGAAGAAAAAGTTCCACAAACATGCAAAATTTGGAAATCGAACCCACGACCTCTCGGTCCGCGACGATAGATCGCCGAGCGTTTAACCCATTGCGCCACAAACGCATTTGCAGAGAGCTACACAGACGCGCCTTATATATCTAACACTCCTCCGTGTACCCGCGCTCTTGCTCGGGGCGGTGCCGCCGCCTACGAGCAGAAAAGAGAAGTACTGCATTATGACACTAACGCGCACCGACAGTGAACGCTTCGGTGGTCTCAGCACTACGACGCCTCGATGCCAGCATTCGAAGGGACGCTGGCATCAAGAAGCACTACCAACGCCACCTAGGTGGCGTTCACCGTACTCAGCACAGCGGAGCGTGGCCTCCGCAATTAGCTCTGAAAATGTTTCTGAAGTTGATCGCGGAGGCTGCAATTACGACGCGCTGTACGCGCTGATTTGACTCGGTGACGATTCAGTTACGTGCTTTGTCTTGCGCGTTGTATTAGTGTGTCAGTTACGTGCTTCGTCTTTCGCGTTGTGCTAGCGTGTGCAGCGTAGTGCAGCTTCCATATGCACGACGGTTGCTCATGGTCATCGACGTTGGTAGTCGTGATGGAGGAGACGTGCCACCAGGCGTCAGCGTGGGTGCATCAACGCCTAAGGGCGCTTTAGCCACAAAACACCAATAGACATTATATATCAATGTGCAATAAACATTACACTACTTCTGTGAAGACACGTTTCACTTTCGTGTTCTATACCGATTCCTATATAAGAGAGATCAACCACATTTTTATATAAATAGGCATTTGGTGCCGCAGCTAAACATCGCCTCCCTTCCCCCACGCCCCCCCCCCCCCCCCCCACGGCCTTTCGCGCGTCGGATGAAGTCGCGTGTGCTCGACATATATGGTGATTGTAAAGGAGGAAAGAGACGCTTAATTCTGCAGCCCTTAAGGGAGCACGGCGCAGAACGCGCGTTTGTTCTCCGCCATGCGTTCACTCCTCGAGAAAGCGCGCGTCCCTCGCGCCCTTTCACTCGCACATACAGCGTTCGGCACGCGGTGACGATTTCATCGCCATTGACGTCATACGGAACCTCACGGAAACAGCGACGACGACGACGACAGCAGAAATCTGCTTTGGAGTGTCCATATAATTGCTATCGCAATAAAATATATAGTGTGCCACCACCAAGGAGGTTAAAAAAAATCACATCATCTCACCCTACGGGCAACCATGGTGGGATGCGAAAGCATCGCGGGGGGTGCGCATCGTGTTTCCGTTTCGTTTCACTTGGCAACACAACCCAATAAAAGTTAGAGTGAGAGAATGTACTGAGAAGAGAGGAGACGTTTGTACGGGGTTGTTGCGTCTTTATTTATAGATCGTACGTGATTCCTAGCGTCGGTGCGCGCGGTATCTTGAAGACGCGGTATCTTTCTCCGCGGCGGTGGCGCTGCCGCTGCAACTAGCGCCGACGTTGACGTTGTTCATGGCGTTTCGCACATCGTTGCACAGAGAATGAAGGAAGCACAGCGAACGCGCGCTTTATACTGCGCCGCGACACTTGAGAGAGATTATAGTTGGAAAGGGTGAAAGATTGGGTTAAAGTGCAGCGCGATAACTGTCTCTCAGTAGAGGACACCTCAACCGCGCTGCACAGGGGGATGGGGACTGAAAGATAAGAGAAGGGAAAGAGGTCGCAGGCGCAGGAGCGGAAGCAGCAGCAGCATCATAAATTGCGCCGCCTACCAGCGTACCCTTAGAGAGAGAGGGAGAAAGTGAGAGAGAGAGTTATATGCAATGATTTGCTGCGCCGCACATGTGGCGGAGAGGGGGAGAGGGGAGGAGGAGAGCGCATACCTGCGTAGGAGAGGAGAATGAAGGAGAGCTGCGCATGCGCACTATGGGTGCCGACGCCGCAGAACGGACACTGCCCCGAGCATAAGACGCTCTCGCATCTAAAAAATTGCCCCCACCTCCCCGAAGGGAATCGTGAGGAAATGCGAATGCATTTATTGCGCCGAGAGTACACGGCGTAGTAATTTTAATGGCGTAAATTAATGACGAGACGAGGATTTGTACCGTAACCATTTATTTACACATTCATCAGCACCTGTTTGTGTTGTCATTGTACACTTTAGCGACCACAAGGCTGATAATGACAGCCTTGTGGTCGCTAAAGTGTACAGTCAACTGTCTTTGAGAAGCATGCGCACGTCACAGTTTCGGGTAAAGGCGAGATCAATGCAACTTCCGTGAATGGTAGTCGGACACTTGTCGGACTCGGCGGAGGCACACTGCATAGAGTACTTTGTCCGCATGTACTCCACCAACCACTCGCCGCTCTTCTTTCTCACGTCCACGTTAAAGTCACCAACCAAGACGACGGGGTCAGATACTTTGGAGCGCGCACACACACTTTCCATAGCCACGTCCAGTTGCGCGGCAACGGCGGCACGAGCGAGGTTGGGCGCGAGGTACACGGTCACCACAAAGACCCGGTGTAGGCAAGGGTGTAGAAGTCTTTGTGCGGAGACGTGTCTCGAACGGGCGAGGTGGCAACGGCATGCGATATGAGGTTCCCATACACGTTAGCAACGAGATTAACGACGCAGTATTCGCCGTCCTTGCCGCTTCGAGCAAAGTAGTACTCGTTGACGGCGTCGTCGGCACCATCGTCACACAGACCACCACTGACACTAGGGCAGACGCGGCGATCGAGGACGAGAAGCGAGGACTGCCGTTGCTGTCGCAGTTCTTCGCTGAAGGGCAGGTATCGCTTGAGGAACACGTCCACACCGCCCGCTCGGCGAGTGGCAACGGCGCGCGCGCACGCAGCAGCGTCGTACCCGCGAACCACAGCGTCCTCACAACCACTACCGGCAGCAGTGCCGTTATTCCAAGTCTCGGACAGACACAGGAGGTCAACTTTGCCGAGAACGGGGTCTCTGGCAACGTCCAGCGCGTGGGCGGAGAGAGAGCGAACGTTGAAGAGCGCGAGCGTAAACTCTCTGGAGCCGCCTTCGCATACTCGAGACAGTTCCTGTTCTTTCAACGCGGCGAGGTATCGTTGCGTGACGGTGTGCAGGCGGTGACTCTCGAGCCTGCGAAACTCGTCCACCATGGGCTTGTCCGGGTTGGCCTCTCGGTGGTAGAAGGTGTGGTCTCCGTCGCAGTTTGTGAGGTAGAGGCCGTTGAGGTTGGTGCAGCGCGAGAGCGCAACGTAGACGAGCTTTTGCGGGTGCGTCCTGGCGTACTCGTACACGACCGAGGCGAGCGAACGGGAGAGTTGGGCGCAGAGAGGAGAGAGAGCGAACGGCGAGAGAAGGAGCGGCGAAGCACTGCACCTACCCTCTCCTACACTCTCTCCACACACGCGGGAGCTCCGCCGAGTTCCCGCGATGCGAGCGCCCTCACACGCCAGAGCGTGCTCCTCCTCTCCACTCACTCTCCGCTACTCCGCCCGCAGCACTGCTCCGGTTGCTAGGGCCGAGCATAAGCGCGCACTCTCGCAGCTGTTGCTATGAGAGAGGGAGTGAGAGCGGAGAGATAACACCTGCCGGCGCGCTGAGCCGTGCTCCCTCAAGGGCTGCAGAAGATAGCGTCAACCTTTCCCTTTCCTCAAGAACCACTTACTACTACTACTACTACTACTACACCGACAGACGCCTGACATGCCCAGGGAGGGAGGGAGGGGAGGCGACGTTTAGCTGCGCACCAAATGCGTATTTATATAAAAACGTTGCGAGGCGAGAAGGTGGGTAAGATTTCCGACGCTGCTTGACGGGCGACCCATTCTGATCTCGTCGAAAACCTCCGATCCGCCCCCAGAGGCACCGGCAACAGTCAACAATGCCGCGCGCGTTCGGTGCGAACGCGGGCAAAACACTGACGGCGTCGGCAACAGTTCTGCGCGTTGCTCGTAATGCTGCATGCCCAAGTTTATACAGCTGATAAAACCACTATCCTTACTCCGTATAGCTCTCTACTAATTTACTATCGCAATTGATTCTTCGCCTTTCGGGCGAAACTGCGACATTTTTTTTAGACTAACCCCCTTAACAGCTTCGCTGTAATAAAGAGAGAAAGGAAGAAAGAGAAAGAGAGGGAGAAAGACAAATAGAGCGAGAGAAAGAGGGAGCGAAAGAAAGAATATCCCCACGAAGGTCAGATACACGCACGACAAGCTTCGCTTACCCCCATTTTCTCGACAGGGGAAGCATTTTCTCGACAGGGGAAGGGCTTTTGTTTGGGACGTTCGAACATTATATAATACAAGTATACGCCCACACAAGAAATAATAAATATAAAACATTTGCAGCACGCTAGGTCGAAATTAAAGCCCTAGATGTTTTTTTTTTTTTTTTTTTGCTTTCTTTCGTCGAAAAGGAAACGTACACGTACTTAGAAATTATCAGAGTCCAGTGCGCGTACGTTTGTAAACGCTAATTTAGGCGACCGAAGTAGCCGCTCCGGTAGTACCTGCCACTATACCAAAATAGTTACGAGCATTCTCTATAGCAAAGGACGCAAATAAAATTGACGAAGTAGGTCGCTTGCACCTAACTACCTTTAATTTATCGCTTCAAGAACACATAAAAACAGTATAAAATCTATCTAAAAAAAGCCGGCAGATCCCACGCCCTGTGGAAATCGATGTTATGCGAAGCAGTGTGCGGGGAGCCCACCAAGTTAACGAAACGACCATGAGAGCACCAAAGCGTAGGGACACATGCGTGTCATGACCTACATGACACGCATGTCACGACATTCATGTCGTGAGTCCTCAGGAGTCCCTTTAGATACACCTAAGAGACCTTAGGGCGAAAGCCTTTGTCATAGTCATGACTATGACTTCTACCACCATCCTTTAGTGTTTCCTTCACTTGTACCAACGTCCGAACCCATTCCCGTGGTTTTTGATTTTTAATCTTTTTTCGCTGAGTCATTGTCATTTTTACTGAGTCATGCTCATGCCAATGACTTCTACCAGCATCCTTTAGTGTTTGGTTCCCTTAGTACCTACGTCCGAACCCATTTCAGTGGTTCTTGAGTGCTATACTTTGTTTGCTGAGTCATTGTCATTTTGCTGAGTCATGCTCATGACTATGACTTCTACGAGCATCCTGTAGTGTTTCCTTCACTTAGTACCCACGTCCGAACCCATTTGAGTGGTTTTTGAATGCTAACCTTTTTCGCTGGGTCATTGTCATGACCTACATGACACGCATGTCAAGTCTTGGTGCTCTCGTGGTCGTTTCGTTAACTTGGTAGGCTGGGCACCCTGCTTCGCACAACATCGATTCTCACAGGGCGCGGGATCAGCCGGCTTTTTTCGTTGAATATCCTTATTCTCTTCTATTTCGCATATTTCAATGAAAAATAAGCATTTGGTTCGGGTATATTTATGTGACGTTCTCAAAAAAGGTATTTTTTTTTCACAAAGCTCAGCTTTAGTGCATCGATTTCACAGCACAGATTTCAAAAGATTTTCTGGCATTTTGACTGTCTAAGGCGCAGGAAAAAGGTCGCAAAGCTTACTAGGATGCACCTTTAATTCCTTGAAAATGCAATCTAGTCAACATTAGCAGATAAAGATTTGACAGAACCAGAGCAGATGCTGTTAAAACCCACTATGTCATGGCAAGCTATAGAGCTGGAACTTGTAATTCGTCGTCGCCAGCCGCCTTGCATACTTGCGTTGAGCTTCGGCTTGCGGTAAAAACGACCCGGCCCGTCTTGTTCTTCCAAAACCATATTTTACTTATATTGTTACACTGCCTCTTAGAACTTGAGCACCTGCGTCGGTGTGCCGTTTATGAACCAGTTTCAAAATTCCCTTTAATGTCCTCGCCAAGTTCGCTTACATACATGGAGAAACTCAGTAGGTACACAGGACAAATGAACCAGACGCACTGCGACATTCCGTCAGAATACGTAATGAGCGCGTTGTGGAACAACCTTTCGGTCACTAGCCAACTCAGAGTACCGAGAACTTACGTCATCTTGCGGAACAGAGTGCAGATAGTGGCAGGCGCATTCTCCGAATACGAGGCAGGTTAAATTCGTTGTTATGCAAGAAGTGCCCCAGCGAAGGCACTGTTATCAGACGGTCGCTTCCACTCGAAACTTGAAAGCCATCTGAGCCATTGCTGGCCAACTGAATATATACTACCCTCCCCCCCTCTCCAACACACACCCTCTACGCCCCCCGGTGAATTTAGAGCCGGACGCATCTCACGGTGAACGTGTGCGTGCGTGCCAACTAATTATCTCTTCTCCTTTCATATCCTTGCGATCCCATGGCCTCCGGCCATTGCCTTAATTACTGCACTATAAGAACGAAGCCAGTGTTGGCAAATTCAATTTGCAAGAATGACAGCTTTCGTCCTGCGTGTGTAACTCCATTTTCGAAAGCTCTCAAAACCCCCGAGGGCGGTACATTCACGTGATTGAGCACAAACGGAGTGAGGCTATTCCTCCATCAACCTGAGAGAACTTTCGGAAGGTGTGTTAAATACGGAGTCAACACGGAAAGAAGCGAGAAAAGAAAGGTGGGTGAAATGAAGGAACGAAAGGGAGAACGAATAATGGAAGGGAGGGACGAAGGAAAAAATGGTGGCAGAAACGATAGAACAAACAGGCGAAGAAAAAAAAAGGAAGGAACGAAGGAACATGTGGATGAAGAAATAAAGGAAAGGCCACAAGGAAGGAAGAAGGATAGCAGGAACAAAGAATGGAAGAATGAAGAAAGGGAATGAAGGAACCAAGGAAGGCAGGGTGGATGGTAGGAAGGAAGAAAAGAAAGAAGGAGCGATGAGGTGAGCAACAAGCTTGGTAGTGGAATCAGTGCCACCTTATCTGTCCCAAGATTGGCTGCAAAATCGGCGTTTCGTTTAAGTTTTCTAAAGGAACTAGCAATAAATAATGCTTCTTAAAACAGGACAGACCTTCAGTCGTGGGCAAATTCACTGTTTTGCTCAAGCAAAGCGGCTGTCTGAACTTTTCTGTCGCAGATGGGAAGCCATCGTTACTTGGCCTTCCTATAGGTGGTCGATCACCGCTTAAGTACTGACCAAGCCTAACGCGGCTGCCTTCATCTTCTTCGTTCTGGGGTTTTACGTACCAAAACCAGTTCTGATTATGAGGCACGCCGTAGTGTAGGGCTCCGTATTAATTTTGAACACCTGGGGTTCTTTAACGTGCACTACAACGCAAGCACACGTGCGTTCTTGCATTTCGCCTCCATCGAAATGCGCTGCCTAACTTGGATGATTGGACTAGAACGGGCGTATTCAGCCTGCATGACATGACCGATTGCCCTGCCAGAGGCTTCTCTAATGCACTGCGCAACAAAACTAACCGCAATAGCACAGCGGTAGAAAATAAAAGGACGAAATCGCGATCGATAAGAGACGTTAACCTTTGGCCACCTAGTAATAAAGGACGTCCACTTTCGCACCACAATCCTATGCGCAAAGCTCACCGGTCCACGATGCCTAGCGAGTGCCCGGAGTTAATACCGAACAATAGGATAAGGTGCAACGTGATGACCGTTTCACCTAAGTAACGGCTCGCCGTCGATATACTGGCTGTCCGAAGTCGGCGTTTCCCGCCCGGTTGCGTAGAGAAGATTCTGACTGCAGAATCGATTCGGCACCCACCATTTCTAATTTCCGGATAAAAGCATCCGGCTCAATTGTGTCGTGTCTACAAAGCGAATTCGTAAAGGCGGCGCTACATCGGCTCTTTATAAAATCGTAAAATCGTAAAACATAGCAGTGACGCATTAATATAGCAGTGTAGGTTGTTGTTCTCCTTGTTGTTGTCAAAATGTATATAGTAAAAATGCAAAAGAAAATAATGGCAGCACGGAAGCTAACCACAGGCGACGCTGCAGTTAGCTACCCTTGCCATGGGTGAGCGAAAAGGTGTTGGAAAAACCCGAAATATTGCAGGAGAAGTGAAAATCAAAAATAACAAGAAATTTAGAAATAGTGTAAGCATCCACATACATAGTAGGGTGACTCGCAAGAGCCATTATAATGATTTTACAGTCTTCTGATGGGATAACGAGTTACGTCTATGTTGAGGAATTGACTCATCCGACGGAAGCCGGTTGTCCAACTTGCTGAGCACAGCGTTTGATGATTGTATCTCTACAAAATGCTGCAGGCACTTGGATAGAACGTGGCACAGATAGTTTCCTTTTCATCACAGTGGTCACGGACTTCGGAGATCGACCATTCTTTTGCGGAAGGCCTATGCATTGGTGAACGATGCGAGAAAAAAGAGAGAGACAAAAAACGGAAACGAGGGGGCGTTAACCAGAGAAAGTCTGGTTTTCTACACTCCACGGGAGAAAAGGCAAAGAGACTTTCTAGACACAGGAAGAGAGAAAGATGAGCATAGAATTGAAATTCGGTGCAGAAAATTGAAGCGCATGAAAAAAAGTGCATGTGCAGCACAAGCACACGTGAACGCATGCACTTTTTCATCGACGTGCCATCCGTTCCAATGGAAGAGCGCTGAATATTTAAACAGTCTGCGCAACTGTAAGCCACGTGTTCAGAAATGTACCTTAACTTGAAGCCGCGACTTCACTTGATCAAGTCCCGCTCAAGATAACACCTGACATGAACGCGCCCAGGGAAGTGCAATGAGTGTCTCGGACATGTTTACGTCAGGCATTATCTTGAGCCCGAGACCGAGTCAAATGGTGGCTTCAAGTTAAGGCGCATTTCGGAATACAAGAATACAGGGGTCACCTCGTAAACGACACCTTACTACAATAAACTGTGCCGATTCAATCGGCGAGGGCTGTCAATTTGAGCAGATAACTGAACGTTTTTAGAAAGCTATTGGCATTACTAACGAAATGATGCCCTTGAAGGCACCTATTTGATGCAGAGAGGATATTTAGGTAGCATTTCTTGCTTCACTGCGTAATTCTGTAGAGAACATCAACCAGCACATTAGTAACGGTAGTACATAGGTGGCTGTACGTATAAGCCGATTCATCATATGTGTGTTCTCTCAACTAGCGTAAGCTACAGCGTGGAATGCCACTTCCATCCTCATCCACCTCCACCTGAGAACTCTCGCAGCCGCCGCAGAGGAAGAGCGCGGCAGGAGATGAAGACAGCCCATTCTGGGCGCTAACATTCATTCTGATGTTTCAGCGCCCCATATATTTGGCGCTACCACACGTACCGACAGGCCCAGCTAATCGCTTACTTGGCTAACCATATTCGATGGCTTCTGCATGAATTATCTTCAAGAAACACAAGTGTGGCCGCAGCACCAGCTCGTTACCGAGGTGCATGCCTACAATGGCGCCCAATTCTACCTTCTCATTGATGCCCATTGCTTATACTTTCAGAACCTCCGTAACATCCCTAGATGTTTAATGAAATTCGACGAAAAAAATATTTGTACTGTTACAGGTGCCCATATCTAGAACTCATGAGCTTCTGAGAACCACGTTCACATTGCAAGATTATAATCTAATACACGTACTGTTGGAGTTCGGCAAGGAACGCGCCCCGGAACTCTATAACGCGAGAACACGGGCCATTTGCTTTGGTGCCTTTGTATCGGCGGTGAAAGTCCGGCCGACTTTGAACTAATGAAAAGGCCGAAGGAAGCTATTTGCTTTCCAATAATCCCTCGAACCGAAACGGCGCGCCGCTGTAGCTGCAGTCGCCTTGGCTGCCACTGTTCCTGTGGTGGAAAAAATATTCCTTGCCGATCTTTCACTCCGGAAACCACTAAGGGGAGAACCAAAGCTCATACGGTTGATCGGTAAAAACCACGTGCCAACTTTTCAAAGGGAGAGTCCGTATTGTCGTTTCTTTTGAGTATTAATCAACCGGAAACGCGAAGGCCAGAAACGTGTGCTCACATATGTGGCACTTAGGAAATGACTGCAGAGCCGCTTTCTTTGCTAACACACAGAAACTGGAACAACAAGACCTTTTGAAGCTGAATATCAATAACCTGCTATATATATGTTTCACGTCTTGCCTTTACACCAGTCTTGGGTTGCGCATTTAGATCCTCGTACAGGCATCTGTAGTTAGGAGAATGCATTGGCGAGCTAGCCGATGCGTGTTCATCGTAACAAACATCAGCGTAAACGGGACCAAACAATGGAGGAGACAGGACAAGGCGCTTACTCTCAACTGACATCTTTATTACATCACAACCCTGCTTATAAGAAAACAGGCGTAAGGAGAAAGCGCAGCGAAGCCATCATGACAGACAGATCCCAACAGAGCGAATCATACATCATATTTTAATTTTTTTAAAGAATTGTTTGTGTGATTTCCTCTCATGATATGTCTGTCATTATGACTTCTCTGTTCATGTTCCTTATCTACGTTGTCTTATAATGTAATAAAGACGTCACTTCAAGGCGTTGTCCTGTCTCCTGTTCCTTTCGTCGTGTTTGCGCTAAGGCTTAATATGTAGACATCGGTAACGTATGCGCTGGAAATCCCATATATTTATCGGGTACAGGCACAATATTAGAAGTTAATGGAGCTCACTGACGTTGCAAACATTTCCGTGTTGTGACGTTGCACTGACATTTCCGTGTTGTGCTTTGCAATAAAAGAAAGTTTGGGCGTCGTTTTCTGCGCTAATACCCAACTTTTTGTTTTTGTTTTCTTTCAGCCAAATTACTAGAGACGCCATTTCTATATAGCTTCCCTTTAATTCACACTGTCACTACTATCGTCCTTACTTAGCTCAGCTTGTACAGAGGGCACCGCTAGAATACAGCGGGGCTATAGATAGATGGTTTTCAGTGACGTATGCCTGGCAGCCATGTTGGGGGTCTAGCACGATGAGAAGCTGCGTAAATAACAAAAAAGCACGTCAGCACGAAAGGACACGTTCCTAGTGAAGTATCGACTTAGCGCAGGGCTGCTGGAACACCTGCGGAGTTCCGTCCGCGTTTCTTATCACAGATAAGCCAGATACAACGCGTAAAGGATAGCGGCTCTGAGCCGCTATCTTCTACGCGTTCGAAAAGCCGACGTTCAGTTTCGCTTCACGCGATTGGTCAAGATTGGCCTAGGCCGCAAAATCGGCGCGTCCTGGACAATCGCCTGAGAGAAAACCGCCGAACATCGGCTTTTCGAACTTACGCAAGATAGCGGCCCACGTTACCCGTAGCTGTGAATATGGCGCACTGGCGTCATGGAGGAAGGAAACAATTTAAACAGAACCCACACATCTTTTTTTGTCTTTTTTAACACGAAAGTGTTTTATGCCGGGGTCCACCAAGACTTCACTGACGTATTTCCGTCACGGAAATACGTCATAGAACATAATACAAAGAAAGAAACCAGAAGAAAAAGTTCCACAAACATGCAAAATTTGGAAATCGAACCCACGACCTCTCGGTCAGCGACGATAGATCGCCGAGCGTTTAACCCATTGCGCCACAAACGCATTTGCAGAGTGCTACACAGACGCGCCTTATATATCTAACACTCCTCCGTGTACCCGCGCTCTTGCTCGGGGCGGTGCCGCCGCCTACGAGCAGAAAAGAGAAGTACTGCATTATGACACTAACGCGCACCGACAGTGAACGCTTCGGTGGTCTCAGCCAACGCCTCCTCTAGAAAGATGCCTGCCGCGTGCGCCAAACACCTGCTGCCCTTACCTTTCCCCTTTTCCTCCTTTCCACTCGAGGTAGAAGCTAGCGATCGTAGCGGTGATCGCTTGCAACACACATGCGCGCATGCGCACACCACCACATGGCCGCCGACGCCGCTACCGCCGTGACACCGCACCACCCCAACCCCCTGCGGAGATAGGGTAGATGCTGGCGCCATCGCTCGACAACCGACCGCAACTCAAGGCACGACGGCTACAATGGGTGAGCGAGCGACGCCGCAGGCATCTTTCTAGAGGAGGCGTTGTCTCAGCACTACGACGCCTCGATGCCAGCATTCGAAGGGACGCTGGCATCAAGAAGCACTACCAACGCCACCTAGGTGGCGTTCACCGTACTCAGCACAGCGGAGCCTGGCCTCCGCAATTAGCTCTGAAAATGTTTCTGAAGTTGATCGCGGAGGCTGCAATTACGACGCGCTGTACGCGCTGATTTGACTCGGTGACGATTCAGTTACGTGCTTTGTCTTGCGCGTTGTATTAGTGTGTCAGTTACGTGCTTCGTCTTTCGCGTTGTGCTAGCGTGTGCAGCGTAGTGCAGCTTCCATATGCACGACGGTTGCTCATGGTCATCGACGTTGGTAGTCGTGATGGAGGAGACGTGCCATGCAGGCGTCAGCGTGGGTGCATCAACGCCTAAGGACGCTTTAGCCACAAAACACCAATAGACATTATATATCAATGTGCAATAAACATTACACTACTTCTGTGAAGACACGTTTCACTTTCGTGTTCTATACCGATTCCTATATAAGAGGGATCAACCACATTTTTCTAATTCGCTCGTGTAAAGCTGGGTCCGTGAGGCGACGTGTAAGCTTTCCGTGGCTTCACTCCCCTAAAGCGGGACGGCTTTTCCTGCAATTATAAAGATTTCTATCCCAAGAACCCGTATCAGCTCCCTAAACAGACACGCTAAAAAGCGGCGCAGCTAAGCTTTCCCCCTCCATTAAGCAACCAATGCGTCGATCGACCAAAAGACGAAACGAAAACATGGACCTTCGTGATACAATGGCAGATACTTGCCGTCATCAGGACAGTACTATAGGAACCAAATACGAGGCTATTTTTTTCCGGGTGCGCAGTCACCGAGGTCAACAAAGAGCGCTATCCGGAAGCGGTTGAAACTTCCTCATGACCCATCCGGTTGATGAGTCAAGGCGCTTGTCGTTGCAGTGCCCTTGTCTTAATTTCGGGGCTGTACTGCAAAGAAGCCATTTCCGAAAGCGCTTCAGTGATCGCTCGCAGACCAGGGATAACACCCATGGTCAGCGAATGACTTCCGCTAAAGAGCAATAAAGGCCAATCGCTTCAAGGGTAGCCGATCCTATTTGGCCGGAAGTCTTGAAGCGTACAAAAGGGGGGGGGGGAGAAGAACAAATGCGCTGGCGAAATACGGCTCTCATTGGCGTCTCTTCCTTGTCGTTTCTGTTTTGTTTAGAGTAGCAGTGACACATGTTTACGAACTTGCAGCAACTCTACCACGCGCTTGTCGCACATAAGAAGATGGCACTCGGCAAGCAAATATTTCGAACGCGTTTGACTTGGCCAATTGGAACAGCTCCGGGTTAGGCAGTTAAGGCTTTTTTCTGCATTTCGTGATTTGAAAGATGAATGGAGAATCGACATTCGTTGGGTTCTTTCCGAAGTATAACTGAAGTAGCACGTTCAGAACTGCCATAAATGGTTATAATTAATGTCGCAATCTTTCCCACGCGGGAGATCGTGCGCTGAATCAGATAAATAAGACGCGCTTGGCCACCCAATTCGCGATGCAGGCACGCAATGGGAAGTAGAGCTTTCTATTCTGCTTGCGCACTCAGGAGCAACTGACGTGCTACACCAAGGCCTGCCGAGGTAAGCCAATCATGACTCGGAGAGTAAGGCGGTGATCACGTTCCTACTGGATCATCAAACTAGGCGGCATATTCAGCACTGTGAGCAATACATGCATCACGCCAGAGAGTACAGGCGATCGTCTGGCCGCAGCCCGCGCGCCTGAAAGTCAAGGCGGCCAAGTGTACTTGTGGACGGACCGCGATTTGCTCCGCGCCGATTTACCAGCAGGACGCGAAAAGAAGCTAACATCGTCAATTGCTCCCGTGTAACAGCGGCGTGAGAGAAAGAAGCTCTTCATTAGAAAGCAGAGAATGTTTCCAGCGTGTATACAACAGCTGACATGCTACTTAGCATAGGGAGGGGGAAGGGGATTAAAAGATTCAAGAGGAGATTGAAAAACGACGGTGTCGACGTACCCACTGTATTTTTGTTTCGCTGTGGTACTGTCGGCTTATGGTTCGATGAGCGTTGTCGTAGGGTGGTATGCGATTTCAGCCAACTTATCAGGTGAAATCTGGTGTACTTTGAAGTCGCATTCTATCATCTGCGCTGTTTTTATTGAAGTTCGAATTGATATCGTGCTTTAGTAACAAGGAGAGTATAACTTAAAGATCTTCACGTGTTTTGTTATTTCTTTCGGTACACTTGCTTTAAAAATGTTTCCCCACTGTTAGCTGCTGCTTGAAATGCGCCGGAACGTAGTCAGAAGACATATCGCTTTTAACCTCAATTGGCTGACATAAGTAATGCCCTGAACATACTCAATGCCATCAACTTCTTGTTTCCTTCTGTTCAAATTTCTTTTGCTCACATTTCGCGGCATAGTCATTTTAATGTTTCGCATCTCGCGGTCGACGGGCTACAGACAGCACATCGAACACGACTTAAAACGATCGGTTTCGTTCTTCGGGTAGCCTTGTCTACAAGGCTGCGGCGCCCGCGATTAGAGGGGAGAGACGAGAACCCATTTCTGTTGACTGGCGCAGGTGGCGCCATCTGTGCGAAGGCTCTGCCGATAACCCTTCTAAATGGCTGAGCGGCGTGAACACGACTGCTGACCAACGACATTGTATGTGGTAAGAACAGCGGACAACCACCGCTCTGTGATGACGAACACAACACGTTATGTTACTTCCACAACAGAATTGAGCTAACTCAATGTCGAGATGTTTAACTGTCGCATTATAGAGATTCTCAATTGTTACCTGTACATAAAGTCAACAGGCCCACGGCGCTTGAAGATGCAGTTGAAGGGATCCGAAAGCACAGCCAGTGGGAATCAACAATTCAAAACAGCCAGCAAAACAGCGACAGAGCCCGAAAATGTGGGGAAAATACTATTCAGTGGAAAGCGAATATCTCGCAGAAATACGCAATGCTAAGTACAACTTCTTTCACAATGATCTTCCTAACATGTTAACACGTAATCCGCAACAGTTTTGGCGCTTGGTGAACCCGGTACACAAACGTACGATTACACTTGCTGACGAAGAGAATCAGGTTGTAGGTGACGAAGAAAGCGCAAACGCATTTAACATTGCTTTTGAAAGTGTATTCACTGATAAGTGTGACATGCCTTCTTCCTTACGAAGAACTACCACCAGTGAACTAACTATGCCCGCGATTGTATTTTCCGCAAATGGTACATTATCTCAGATTGAACATCTCAAGATCACATCGTCAGCTGGCTTCGATAAAATTAATTCGAAGTTTTTACTAAATACTAAGAACATTTCTGCAAATTATCTGTGTCTTTTGTATTGTCAGTCCCTTTCGACAGGTCAAATACCTGATTACTGGAAAGTGGGAAAGGTCATTCCCATCCATAAATCAGGTAATAGATAGTCACCACTGAACTATCGTCCAATATCTTTAACAAGTATACCGTGTAAAATCATGAAACATGGTATTTATTCACAAATCATGAATTTCCTAGACTCGAACAATTTCTTTATTTCTTCACAGCACGGTTTTCGCAAAGGTTTATCCTGTGAAACTCAGCTAGCTAACTTTCTTCATGATTTACATGTAAATTTGGACCATAATCAACAAACTGATGCCATATTCTTGGATTTCGCGAAGGCCTTTTATAAAGTGTCTCATCAGCTTCTTCTGATTAAACTTTCTGGCTTAAACATTCACCCTCTTGTTCTTAACTGGATTGAAGCTTTTCTGAGCAATCGTTCCCAATCTGTCTTTGTTAATGAGCACATCTCTAACCCTCTCCCAGTAACGTCCGGTGTCCCCCAGGGGTCGGTACTGGGGCCCCTGCTGTTCCTAATATACATAAATGACTTGCCTTTACATGTGACATGTCAGATCCGTATGTTTGCGGACGACTGCGTCATTTATCGTACTATCACTAACCCTCCTGAACAGCAAGCTCTTCAAAATGATCTTAACTGTATTCAAACATGGTGTGACCAGTGGCTCATGACACTTAACCCCACTAAATGTAAATCAGGATCTTTTTCGCGTCGTTGTAACCCCTTATCTTTTTCTTGCGCTGTCGGTAACATTAATGTTGAGAGTGTCGGAACATATAAGTACTTAGGAGTAACATTGTCATATGATCTAACATGACGCGCACATATCACTAACATAGTATCGTCTGCTAATAAAACACTCGGCTTTCTGAAACGTCATTTACCTCACACTCCTGCACATTTAAAGTTGCTGACTTACAAATTCATCATCAGACCAAAACTTGAGTGGGCCGCTGCCATTTGGAGTCTGCATCAGGTGTACCTCATAAATACGCTTGAAGCAGTGCAAAATCGAGCAGCCCGATTTATCCATTCATCCTATTCGTATCACACCAGTGTATCGTCCAAGGTCGATCCAAATGGTCGCGAAGCTTCGGGTGAAAAGCGGTTCAGAACGAATTGTCACCGACATCAGCAAAGGTGGTTATGGGAGCAGCGATTACAGCGCGAATATGTTTGGAGGGAACAAACATTGGGAAAGAAAAAAGCGTTTTTAAATTAAAGCGAGGCACAGTTTGATTCAATCAACGAAAATAAAATTCTTAATAAATTTTATATACGCATGGCGAAAAAAGAACAACTCTATTTTACTTGATCATTAACAATAAATACCTTTTCTCAGCGCCCAACGTAAGAGCGCCCACCGATAGCAGCGGGCGTTGACGCCGCTATCACTTGCAATGCAATTGAAGTGGACAGAAAGGCGCGCGCGTAAAGTTCACGCCCCCCTCACATATTGTGTTGCTTTGCTTGTCGACGTTTGTCTGAATTTGGTGACGCGGGTAGTTTCATTGTTTCTTAACCTGTTCAGTCAAAATAGTGAGTTGCGACCGCCAGATAGTTGTTTACTTTAGTTGTTTTCGTGGGACAGCGCTGGCCGACGGGCTTGGCGTCCGATGAAAGGACGAGCACTCTGTATACGCCCAAAGCGTTCGTCGTCCTCCAAAGAAAGTATGTTCCGTGCAGCGATGCGATTTCGACACCCGCATGGCTGAACTTAGTCCTGCATCGCTTTCCGCGCTGAAAGCTCGAAACGACCATCAAGTAGAATGGCGGGGCATTTGAATGCGATATACAGCTCTAATGGCAGGCCTTCGAAAACAAATTTCGCGCCTTCGAGAGGAAAATGACGTCACTGCTGTTTTTAATGTATATGATGTCAAATTCTTTTTTCTTCCACCGGAAGTGTTCCCGCCTCACACAGATGGCGCTAAGCCCCATGAACCGCAGATGAACCGCCATGTTTTGAACGTATGGGCTTCTATGGAAGCTTCGCTACTAGGTATATTTACCTTGTATCATCCTTAAAAGCAGAATCATCTCTATTGCCTCTCGCGCTTCGCCGCCGCATCGCATCTCTAACCCTGTTCCACAAGTTTTATTACAGCACCCGTGACCGTCCAAGCTTTATCATCCCACCAGCCCGCATATCCCATCGTACCGGCCATGTCCTTCAAGTCGCCCGGCCACGCAGCCGCACTGCTACATTCTCCGCCTCCTCTTTCCCACGCGCAACATCCGATTGGAATGACCTTTCCCACAGCATTGCCGCTATCACCTGCCCGACACTATTTCTTCAAACTGTTACTGACTACCTGTCGCGGAATTAACATGTGGTTACCTTTGTCAAAAATGTTTTCCTTTGTATATCCACCCCTTATGTAACACCCCCCAGAGGGGCCCTTAAGGTAATAAAATGAACTGAAATGAAATGAAACAGTTAAGTCACTTTAAAGCCAAACATAGCATAGCGTAGAGTAATCGACTGACGTTGGGAGGCCTTTGAAGCATCACTGCTGCCTTCTCGACAACACAGTTTTTGTAAGAGGAACGTTGACGCATACGCACGACAGTATCAGCGCAACCACTCTGAGAACGCCAATTACCAGCTGCCATGACGTAATATGTCCCGTTTATAACGAATTAACTGTAGTCAATCACTAATAACAACATGCTAATTGCACTGTACTTAACATGACATAAGAAGCACTTTTGCCTTCTTATAGAGCTTTTTTTGAAATATAAGAAGGTTACTCGTGGAATCTAGTCGTGCCGCTTAGATGGCGTCGCGGCTTTTACGGTAGCGTTTTACGGTAGCCCTCAGTTTGTAGGCATCTCAAGGAAAAGCAAACAATGGTGCCAGGCACAGCACTAATTTCCCCACTGACGGTGAAGCGATAACAGCCGTCCGCCGCGGGCAGTCTTCTTTTGTTTTTATTTTAGGTGTCGAAACCTCGAAAGGTAAGCTACACTACAACCGGCTATCCCAAAAACCCCAATTCGTTACCTAGGCAACGCTAAAGAAGGGAAAGCAAAAAAAAAAGTATCAACGAGCATTATGCACACGTGAAGACAAACACAAAATAAAGAGTTTCTCTGCGGGCACTAGTGACAAAACCCATTACACAGAATTGAAAGAGCCCACACAAGTCTGTGCATGTATTTTTAAAGCCTATTAGATTATGCATAATTTTTTAAAATTATTTTGTGGCAGATAGCACGGTTCTTAACCTTAAACTGGATTTCCCGAAAAGGACGACCTTAATTACACGAGAAATGAGAATGCGTAATTGAATAAGTAAAATTCCAATAATTAGCTTTTTAACTATATATTAACTTTACGGCACGTATCGTAATTTACAAATTGTAGCCGGTGAGTTCACCAGCCGTATCCACTTGCAACGACTTCTCAGGACAACACCAGTCTCGAGACATTAATTTCCGAAATGTTGGGCGAAATACACTGGCGTTCTAGTAACTTTTCCTGCTTCAGTGCGTAAAACGGTGTTATCTTTAAAAAATAGGTGAACTAAAAGTGCATTTCTACCACTAGTTCTACGGTACATATCTCGAAACCGGTGCTATTCTCAAAATTAAGGACCACCATTTAGGTTTGAGGTTCACTTACTACACTTATAGACCTTTCTGTAGCAGTCGCTCGCCTTTGTAACAGAGCAAAGTTATACAAACACTTGCACATCATCAAGACAGTGTCTTGATTATAACATCTTTGTCAGCCGTGCCACGGTCATGGTAAGTTATTGCCAGAATATTGCAAGAACGAGATTCCCAATACACATTATAATAGAACTAGAAGGCGTCGTACGTTAGCCCCGCACCATGTTTATTTGGAAAGAAATAGCAGAGAGCATGGCAACTTTCCTATTTCTGCTATTCTTCATGAAGGTGGGGGAAAGGAGATATATTGGTGGCAGGAGGATAGACAACACCAACCATAATTTGGGAAAGATTATAAGCGTTCACATGTATATTCCACTGAACCACCAAAAGCACATCGATCGTCTGATGACATAAGGAAAAAATGCCAAAATAATGCAAACTGTCTGCTGGTGAGAAAAGTGCATCGGCCTCCACGGTATTCTGATAACATAATGAGTCACGTCTATGTTGAAGAATTGTGTCATATGGCAGGAGACAGGTCGTTCAGCTCGCTGGGTACAATGTTGAGTGATTGCCTCAACACACAATACTGCAATACTGAATGATAAATTTCTTTTTACGAACTGTGGCCACAGGCCGCGGCGTGGGCCATCCCGATGCGGAGGGGGAGGGGGAGGGGGCAGTAGGCATCGGTGAACTATGCGAGAGCAGGAAGAAAACAAGAGAAAGCTAGGGAGGTTGACCAGGAAATGTCTGCTTCACTCCCCTACATGGGGGGAAGTGATATTAAGAGTGATAGGAAAGGAGAAAGACCATTACCGTCGGCGCACAACGATTGAAGCGGCACACGTCACTATCACAGCATACATCGCAGGCCTAGATCGAGACACCGTTCCCAGCAGTCATAGTCATTGAGCTACTGCAGCAGGTGAGGATTAGTTTACGGATGTGTCAAAAAAGCTTACAGCACAACACCAAAGCGCGCTCAAGCTTTCCCGGTGGGCTTACCATTACACTGCGATATTTGAGAGTTCTCTCTAATACAGAAAACAAAGCTCTATAAATTGTGCATTATGCTAGTTTTTTTTTTTTTTCATCAGTATGCAAAACTCCCAACTGATTGAAAAAAAAACAACTATGCACACGCTAACTTGGGCCGTTCTCGAGGCACCGTAAATTAAAACTTCCTCGTCTCGAAAGGGGCGTTCTCTTTGGGCTGAAGGGAGAGCTGACCTCATGCATAATACAGGGCTGCTAGAAAGCGTCAGGCCTTGTTTTTAGGGCAGCCGCTCGTCTTTGGCCGTGTTTTGCCGGAGCCCGGTTTTCGAGTGTGCACCGAAGAAGGATCCTGTCAACCGCGTGACGGGCGCGCCAACGGAGTTGTCGAATCCAGCGGCCACAGCTGGCTTGGCGGCAGCGCATGACCGACTTTGTGACGCGTGAGTGCGTCAGACGGTACGAGCAGAGGGCAGTACCGCAAGTGTGGGCTGTCAATCACCCTTGTGGTGAAAGAAGAGGTCAAGGAGTGGCTCACTGATCTGAGCTTGCGGTTGATCGCACGCGTTTACTGTCTGGAGAGTCTAATCAGGCTCAAGGTCAATAAATATGCGTTTATTGGCTGCAGAGGACGTAATAGCCCTGTGGCGCTGCCCCTCTCTCCCTTCCTTATGCGCGCGCATGCATTCACGCAGCCACGAAAACATCGCTTCCTTTCACTCTCCAAATTAAACAAAGATCTTATTTCATTGCATGTTCTTACATGGTCATTATGACAGTTTCCTCAGCCATCTCTCATGTTTGTAATTTTCTATTTCACATTTCGAAAATTCCTTAATGAAGCAAAGCATGCGTATGCGAAAGAGTTACGAATCTAACTCCATGGAAGAAAATTAAAGGCGTTTTGATTCATCTCCTAGTGGGCAAAGGTGACCTCGATTCTGGTGTACCCTATAAAAAAAAAGAAAACTAATTCGTAGCAGTTACACACTGAGTGGTATGATAACGCATGTAATCGTACCATGCCCATGAAAGTGATCATTGTCAGCAACGCAGTCGTTCAGAGGACGTGAAGCCAACTTACGGACAGAGGCCTAGCCATCCTATCTCCAGTTACCCCTATCTTGCGCCAGTCGACTCAATTATGCCTGTTGATTTCCTATTCTCTCTTACATCAGGGCCTCTGCCGTCCTTGACCGACTTCCCACTACCTTCGCACCCCATATAGACAGACACCAAACAGACCTTTAAACTGTAACAGTTGCTCGGATTGGCGCATATCTGCGAAAATTTCCTTTTTAATGTGTTAACATTGTTATAGGTACATCACGCACTTCCCGGTATCTATGTTTGTTTGTATCTAACCACGTTACCACCTACCTGGGTCACTGGGTAGTCTATGGTGGCATTTGTAGCGTATCGGTCCGCTGTGCTGGGAACAGAGTTCGAAACCAACCGTCGGACGAACTGGGATCACTGAGTCTGTAGCGAGGTGTACATACGTGCCGACCTTCAACGAGCCTCTTACACGCCGACATGGGTTGCTGTGGATGCGGAACTGGGTAGGTACCGCTGTTACAGGAAACTCTTTGATGCCAACTTGGGTAACTAGGTATGTGCGAGTGCAATGGCCCACTCTACAATGACGAAAAAGATCCCTTAAATTTCTCCGATGCTACGCGGAATCGAAACACACGTCACAAGGGTTTCTCAAGGGCAGCAACGCGACGCATCAGTAGGCTGCGCCACAATTGCACTGGGTGTGCACGGCTCATATAAGAACCTCGCGCCAACTTGCCAACTTGGGTCACCGAGTATGTGCCACCGAGCGTGTAGCAAGCGAGGGAACAATTCTTGGCGTTCGCATGCACCGGTTCGCCACGCTTGCTGTCTCGGAGGCCACAAGTGAACTTCTCGGCAGTGTCACTAGATGGCGCAGGATGTCCAGAAAGAAGCGCGAAAGAAGAACCCGGTTGCTGCATGACGCGTTTATCAGCGTTCACATGCACCGGTGTGCCACGGATTTCAGAGGTCATGCACAGGTTTCGCGGCGGCCGCGGCGCTGGTAGCGCCGTGTGTTCTCAGCGAGCGACGGGCGACAGAAATCTCGCTGTCGTACACACCTCATACGTAACGTGTTTCGATGGTGGCAATACCTTGCGTGGCTATATTGATTCAATGCTAACGCAATACTGTCGAAAGTCATCGAGTGAATGTGTTCTGCCTCGTTTTTTTTTCTATGTCGGCTCTCATTAAAACTGCGACGATAGTTAGTAAAGGACGATTTCAGAGCTATCTTGTGATTTTTGATTACGTGGTAACTTTTCTTTCGCTGGAGAATTTATCTAAAGTTTAACATCGTTTAGTGCAAACCAAGAATTTCTTTTGACGTTGGTTTACCGTGCACCTTAAGTCCCATCTTCGCTGTGCAGTGTTCTCCGGACTTCCAGGAACGCGGACATAAAGGCGGAGGCTGACACGGACAGGTTATATTTGTGGTAACTTCCGGCACCTAACCCCATCTGCTCTTGTACAAAGTATTCCCTAGCGCTTCACTAAATGTTACCAGATTATGGTTTACTATTGATGAGAATAAAAAAGAAGCGCAAGCTGAACAACAGGGCAAGACTTGTCTCTGCAGCGCAAACGCGGTGTCCCATTCGGCGTGGTTGCTTAGTGGCTACGGTGTTGGTCCACTGAGCGCGAGGTCGTGGGATCAAATCCCAGCCACGGTGGCCACAATTCGATGGGGGCGAAATGCGAAGTACACCCGTCTACTTAGATTTAGGTGCACCTTAAAGAACCCCAGGTGGTCCAAATTATTCCGGAGTCCCCCACTACGGCGTGCCTCATGTTCAGATCGTGGTTTTGGCACGTAAAACCCCATCATTTAATTTAATCGAACTTGAATGTGGCC
>NC_051163.1:39511636-39541609 GCF_013339745.2 Dermacentor silvarum
AAGGGTTACTCTATTGCCAAGATCTACTTCTGTATTGACTAGGTCCATCAAAACATTCCGCTGGTGCAGCAATGCACAAGGTTTCCCACCAAACTAGCACCAAACTAGCAGACGAAAAACGGAGTCCAGGGGCATAGCAGGACGGTGCGCTAGCGTGTGTCACAGGTCTGCGCGCTCACGTGATAATCGCTGTTTACGAACATGCCTCTGACGCCAAAGGCACGAAGTGCTTTTCGAAATTGAAACCAAGACGGGTTATGAGACACGAGTCATAACTAAGCAATCGTCACGCGATGGAGCAAATGAGTTTATTAGCATGATTACTGGGTGAATAGTTACTGATGAAGCGCAAAAAACAGGGCCTAAAGAATTGTGTCAGCAATTTGGTTGCTGCACGTTCTTTATCTCTTTCTTAAGGAGCTGAACTCAGGCTTATCGGGACACGCCATGGATCACCTCGCTAGCCTTCTGAGGCACGGTATCCGATCAACAAGTGAGCATCCGTAAGCACAAAATTGGCGTGCAAAGTTGTTAGAACGGAAAAGCAAGTCCCTGTATTCCGATGAATATGCGAAAAGCGATTGTTGTCAGCAAGCAAATTCGGTGTTTCCTCTCGTAATCTACACGAGCGCAGAACAAAAGCACTCAGCCGTACCCACTCGTGTAACGGCCGCACTTTATTCGTGATTTTGACGAGGTGCGGTTATTAAATGGGTGACGGGCAGCTGTCCTAATGTTTTCGACTATGGATGTGAAATCCGCCGTAATACCATTACTTACACAAATAGGCACCTGTCTTAGTCTCGAGCCTTTTGTTACGGCATATATTGAGCATACCACATTTTCAAGTTTGAGAGTTCTTTCCTTTTGAAGATCCTGAACCTCTTCCTGTTCCGCGCTTATTGTTTTTACGCGCACAATGAATATGGCCGGCATATGGACGATTGACTGATTCATAAAGTTGACGTTGAAGAAGACAGCGTTGTCAAAATCTTGAAGCCCTGCTCCGGTATACCGAATGTTACGGCTGAAACACAGCTACAAAGTCAACGAGAACACGATCACAGAGTACATATAGGTCACCGATAACGACGGCAATTTCATCGTCCCGAAATATTGCTTTTCTCCTGAACACAGGACATCAAATTGCCGACGATACAACATAAGGAGCTTTATTGCGACAAGTGGATCTGGAGCCAATAACAGCTGTATGACTGCTAGAACTACCTGATGTCACAGTGGTCGGTCTGTAATAGAAGATGAGTTTTTCTTGTCCAGGAATATAGCCCCCCCCCCCCCCCCCCCCGCCTTTCTGTTTCCTTTTCCAGTAGGTTCGTATTGCTAGTGGTGCTTTAGTTTTGTTTTTTTACCTCGCTGTGCTATTCCATTCGTCTTGACTGTTCATCGTTCTTTTTCCAGCCTCGGCCTAAGCGCTTCTTGAAGTTATTCTGATTATTAATTGAACGTAGGCGCTCGATAATACCAGGTACTCTTTTCAGTTGATTCCTTTTAGGAAGACGCTGCTTTCCAAACTTCACCATTACTGTGTCATTTTTCGCTATGCCTCACACAAGAATGTGTATGTCTCTTGTGCTTCAATCCATCACGCAGCGTTTTCCTCAAAAAGGTAACTGGAACGCCCATGCATTTCGTCGGACACTTTGAAAATTAATATCTCGAAACTGGTTCAGTTCTGATAATTCGTTCCAAAGGGGTACGCCTTGCGAACTCAGCGGCTATAATTCGTAGATTGAAAGGTGTGCCGTAAAATTATTAATAAAAAGGTAATTAGCGTATTATGTTAATTATTTAATTAGGCGTTTGATTTGTTGTGGACGTAATGGCCGCCTCATCGAGTAGTTTAGATCAGGATAATAATTTTGCTATCTGCCACAGGCAATTTAAAGAAAGATGGTGTGGCTTAGCTTTGGTTAACCCTGGTTGATAGCGAAAGCATCACTGTTTGGCGAGGGCCATTGTCGAGCTGCGGCCGGGGTCTGGTTTCGCAACGATATAGAGACAAGTTTGCAATGAATACAGTGCTTATTCATCATTTTTTATGCCTATGAAGACACTGCGGTGATCAGTAAAGTAGTGAGATTTGGTTGCAACTCGCATCCGGCCCCAGCTCAACTCGGGCAACGGCGGCAATGTCTCCTTTCAGGGCTCCGTAAAGGCCTAAATCTATTCCGACGTAGTGTGAACGCGCGCACACGTTATGTCACGTTGGCGAGAACAACAGCGGCTATAGTTCGACCGATGGTTCGACGTACTGGCACCGCCAACGTAATCGGACGCACGGCCAATGCGCTCACGCACGCACGCACGCACGCGCACACACACGCGCACACACACACACACACAACCACACACACACACCACACACACACACACACACACACACACACACACACACACACACACACACACACAAACACACACACACACACACACACACACACACACACACACACACACACACACACACACACACACACACACACACCACACACACACACAACACACACACCCACACACACACACACACACACACACACACACACACACACACACACACACACACACACACACACACACACACACACACACACACACACACACACACACACCCACACACACACACCACACACACACACACACACACACACACACACACACACACACACACACACACACACACACACACACACACACACACACACACACACACACACACACACACACACACACACACACACACACACACACACACACACACACACCGATAACGTCGGACTATAAACGCGCGTGAATGCTCTCTTGTCGTTTCACCTCTAGCTCTCAAGGTGAAAACTGTTGAGTCGTCGATAGCTGCCCGAGGTAGCGTAATGAAGCTTTCGCTTCAAAATTTGGTGCAGCTAAAATGAAACACCCTGTATATTGGCTTCTATAGTGTAAGCACCTTTTCTGCGTAGCTTGACCAGAGAGGGAGAAACCTTATTTTAAATATGGGTCTAGGCCTATTTGGCGAAATGGGTAAGGGAAAATGAGCTAAGTATGGGTCACTATGCAAGTTTCGCACTCTATGCACCATGCTGAGTAAGGCGTCTTGCTTGTTAGCCCGAACATTGCAGAATAGGACAGCAACGTATGCTTTTGCGTGGTTAACTGGAGGACCCTGTGAAGCCGCTATTGTTTTCAAGCTGTTGTAAATTTTGCGGAGAAGTGCATTGGCGTTCCAGCTACTTTCGTGCTTACATGCATAAAACGACGTTTTGTTAAGAAAGTAACTGGAACGCCAATGCATTTCTCCGCAAAGTTCGGGAATCAATATCTCGAAACTGGCGTCATAATGAGAATTCGTACCAAGTGGATCAGCTTTGCGTACTCAACGGCTGCAATCTGTAAATTGGAATATGGATCATAAGGTAATTAGTTAAAAACTTAATTAGTGAAGGTTTGTTAATTATTCGATTATGCATTTCAATTTTCGTGCAAGTAATGTCCGCCTCTTCGAGTAGACCAGCTCATGAACTTTTATTCTGCTATCTGCCACAGGTAACCTTTAAATGTTTTTGGAAGTGTTCGCTCAAACACTCTGTATAGCAATGAGCATGACAGATTTAGCAAAACGCATCGAGAAAAGCAAGCTTGTGTGCCTGATTGCTGTGCTCGTCTCCTAAAGAAGCACGAAGACCAAGGCCACAGCATTTTCACGGCCGATGACAAGTTCGCATGACGGCACACAATGCACCGATGTAACAGACGCGATATCCGAATGCGCAATATTTGCCGTGTGTAACGCGCAAAGCACGCACAAGCACATGGCGTCTTTCAAAACATGGCGGCGAACGCCGCGAGCGTCTTTTTCAGACAGCTGTCGAGGGCTGGCTGCTTGCGCTTGTCCGAGCAAAAATCAGCTGACAGCTCCGAGAGTCCGCGGACCATTCGAGACTTCCGGTCCGCGAAAAACGAGCGCGATTCTGGCAGCTCTCGTAGTGGTACGCAGAGCTTCCGAAGCTGTCCGATAAAAATGGAATGTTGCACTTAAGGTACCAAGCTGTCCAAGACTGTCTGGGACTGATAATCGAAGAGGCCCACTGTCAAACGTGTCGAATAAGAATCTGAATATTCATAAAGTGAATGTATGCCTCGAGGAACACTCAAACCTGCATGGTAGAGGTGAGCGCAGTCACTGGAAGCGAATATAAACTCACTAATGAAGCGCTTCCGCCACTTATACATGCATAAATATAGACGGTTTTCAGCAGCGGCGCACGGGCGCGGCCATGTTTGATCACGTGATTGCGCCGGCATGACTGGCCTTGGGTTGAAGGCCAGCGAAGGAGCCGTACTGCTGTAGTCGTGGGCGACGGTGCGGCAAGCGGCGTTGTTTCGGCTCCACCGATGGACAGCGGCTGGATCGACGACGCAAAGTTTTGTCCCATGGTTCAACGATCATGTAAGTGAACCATTGTTTGTCATTTTAACGTTGTATGTGCTCGCGCCGGAGCGCTCGATCATCGTGCATGCGCGTCGCTCGTTCGCGCCGAGCGATTCGAGCTCATGGAGGCTTCTTGTGCGGCGTTCACGTCAGTTCGCTAGTTCTTTTTCTTTTTGTGGTTAGTGTGGTGTACTTAAGCTACGATCTGAGCTGTTTGAAGTGGTTGCCCAGCCTCTCGCGCTTTGCTTGACGGCATTGAATGTGTATGCTTGAGCGCCGAGTGAAAAATCCGTGTCCGCTTGTGTGTTGACATCTCGCTCGCTGGTATTTTAGCTTACCACATACGTTGAGGCAAGCGTTTGCCTCGATACTGGTGCACTGATCTCTACAGAAATCACCAGTGCGGTGGGCACGCAATAGTTTCGCGTAGTTGACTTCAGAGCGGCAGATTGTGATTGTTGGATGCACTAACTGAATGCCCCCGAACGGGTGTTGTTTCATAGTAAAACCCCTGTCACACGGGCACGTTCGATCGCAATTGAGCCTCGATCCGAATCCAGTCGGTCGTGATCCGCAAATCGTAATCGAAGTGTCCGATTTCGATCGGAGACCGATGTGCAGCTTCTAGCTCAGTGTGACAGAAAACGAGGTACAACGAGAAAGAAAGAGATCCGAAGAAATAACCCTCTAAAAAGGCCGTTTTATTTTTTATGCACGTATAATTTTGAAAATCTGTGTGCTGCGTCGACGCCATGCACGTAGTTCTGAGAGTTTGAACTTTTCAAACTCTTCATAGGAGAGCAACACCAGCTTAGTAATCAAATATGTATGAATTATTGAAACTCCGGAACTATAATTTATCAATCCAAACGATCAGTTTAATATCAGACTGTATCTATCGTGTTATTTTAGTTCTTTCAAACATCTGCAGATGTCTTGAGGAGTAAATAAAAAATCAGCTTTCTTTCATTGCCATTTTTTTTTCATTCCCGCAGTACATACAAATGTTTCTCCCCTATTTCAGTTGTCTACGACTACATGGTCAAGGCAATCGACCAAGATGGGAAGCCTGCACAGGACTACAGGGGGTTTGCAGAGGGCATCAACCTTTTTGACAGTGGCAATGTTGGGAAAGCTTTGTGTCAATCCAAGGATGGCATCTGCAGCATAAAGCTGTGTTCCAAGCTGCATGCAGTGTTGGGTAGGGATATAGTCCTTGGTTGGACGCCCATCAACAAAGTGAATAGAACATGCCTGAAAGAAAAGGGTCATTCATGTAATATTTACAATGGTTTGCTTTTATTTGAACGTAAGAATAAAGGAGTCCACATAATAAAAAGCACGCACATAGGTAACGCATGCAGTTATTATTGCAAACTGCCACAAATGTGACAAAAAAAAAGGCAATAGCAATGTGCTGCCAATGTCTTTTCCATAATCAGAAATAATGTCATAATTTCATAGTGCCAAATAATGCCACAATTTCGCGATGTCAAAAGAGGCTATGAAAATTAAAGTAAATAATATATATATTCAGCATGCGCTTTGGGGGAAACCTGAAAGACACAAGGCAGAAGGAAACAGCTTATTTGTAGTTACCACTACTTTAATACGCAGCTAATCAAATAATGTCAAACTGGTGAGTTTGAAATTATTTACTTTTATTTTCATGGTTTCTCTTGGCATTTACTATAAACGATACGATAAACACGCAACCAACGCTTATAGCGTTGTTTAAAACAATAATTTTGTGCTACAGCGTCAACACAGCTAGCTTTCGCGCACCTGTGGCCACAAACAACGCCAGGTCTACGTTCTGATCACACCGTGCATCCGATACAGCAGCGAAACCAACATATGTAAAATCAGACGCGCAGGCAGGAATTCGTCAAGCTTAACCATTTAAAAATGCGATTCAGATAGCACTTTTCCAATCTTTTTTGCAGGAGTTCTCACCGCGACAACTAGTACGCCTTAATTGGCACCGATCCCGGCACATATACGCACGTGGCGTGTAATTTCGCTTAAGGATAAACATCACTGATAGCAGGTGACTGTTCCAATACGATATCGCTAATGCTTGTGTTCTGCCACGGAAACACCGCACGGTGACCTTAATGTACAGCAAGCGCAAGATGGGAAGTTGATACACTATTCCGCAAGCCGAGCGCGTTCGCTTATTCGGTACTATTATGTGCCACTTACTCTTGCCGATGTGCCTTAATTGAAGTTCTTTCTCTGTAGGTTCGCTATCCAGCATTGTCGGGTGAGCTTGTTTTTCTCTCCTTGAGGAAATCGGCGCATGGAAAACGGCCTCGGGCACGGGCAGTCTTGATGCAGCTGTGGCGCGTGTATTTCACACACCGACGTGTTACACAGCTTAATGTCGCCATCACAGTTTTTGCATCCGACCACAGCACACGTTTTCCCTCTTAATCTCCACATGGAGCAGAATATTGTTCGACGTTTGACAAACTGCGCTTGTTAAACGCCGCTGGCTACGCTTTCGCGACTGAGCAATGGTAGTTTCGTTTGCGCGCCCAAGGCCAGAGATGTCCAACACGCGCGACGCTCCAGTGGCGCCATCTGATTTCAGTTGCATAAACCGGCTGCTGCAAATCGTCTATACATTTCAGAGTGAGCGCTATTGTTCGCGTACATTAACTGCCATAAAGTTTTCGGAATACAAACGGTCGCCTGCCAAATGATAAAGAATGTACACGTGGCAATAATAAAGTCATCAGATGGCAAGAGACTGTGCTGTCCAGCCTGTGAGCAAATTTCGCTGCAGTAGCCTCAGCCTGAAAACGTATTTAGTGTAAGAAAAATAACCAACGTGGGAAACATATTGCAGCTAAAGACGGGAAAAATAATTAGTTTGCTCCGTCACCTTTGAAAGAGATAATTGAGAAATGCATCGATGCATATAACTGTGCTAACGAGAACCACACGCAAATGAAGGTCTTTGGGGAACGGGCTTTGGACGGTCTATACTTCGCCGACTATGACTGAACGAAGTGAAGAAAAACAAAGTTAGCTATCGCGTCCACGCCGTCGCGATGTGGAAGCTTAAAGTAATAATGATGTATTTGCTGAGTGGGCAGTGGGCAAGTGCAGAGTATGTGCTTTTTTATCTTGTTTTAGTAAATGTTCATTGCAACGTTTGTAACTTAATTTTTCTGTTTACCTTTTGTCTAGCTGGCGGCGGCAATTACAATTTTGTTTTTTTAATAAAGTCCTAAATTATGTTTCAAGATGAGCTGTGATTCATATAATAGCTTTGCAAATTATGTGGGGATTACCCTAATGTGGTGCCATGTCTAGGCGTCGCTTAGATAAGAAGAAGTGGGAAGGTGCTTTTCAAGTATTATTTTTTTAATAAGATTTTTAGACGACAAAATATTAGGCGGCTGCTCTGGCACTAACGCACAGACACTCAAGACGAGAAACAGAAACGTTAGCGCTTGTTTTATTTTTATGTTCCCCTCTCTGTCTTTCTGTCGGCGTTTAATGTCAAGGAAATATTAACTCGAATATTCTAGTTCACCAAATATTTTATCTAACGCGGTTCGATAGCATACGCTGTACATACTTTTCAAAAGAAAACTAACTGAAAATCATATCGTATTTTCTAATTTTCTGCTTTCTTGACGTGGACGGCTGCATGGCACTACCCCCGTCAAGATGCCATTGATGAAGTCATCGTACATAGAGAATGAGAATAGGCCTTTCAATTCAGATTTAAAACATTTTTGTACCTCGGACAACGTGACGAGCCTCGACTTGTCGGTTTGGCTTCAGAGACGAATATCACTGAGCGCAAAGGCACAGCATTGATGCTTGTCGACTCCAGGAAAGGTGAGAAGTTATCGATGACGATACATTACCCGGATGGAGCTCACGTCTGGATGTAATTTTTTACTATTTCCCTTCATGTCTACCTCTATGGAATGCTCGGTAGCAAGCATTGAGCATTCCAATTTCCACCTGCACTTCGACAGCAGACGTTGTGTATTTCTTTTTGATGACTACTGTTTGACCAGCTCCTTTGTGTTCTCTAATTACTGAAGCGATCTTTCCTTGCCTCCCCCCCCCCCCCCCCCCCCCCCCCCTCTGGTAACTGTTCATGAGACATGAATCTATTTTTTGATCGTGAGACAAGTGAACAGTTTACGGAATGAAGGCACAGTGGTTCCCCGTTGCCAAATAATTTCAGCGTACAAACGTTGGTGCAGAAGGCAATTTTTGAGATAGGAAGCAAATTCTGCTACTGGTCTGCCTCCAACGTGGCTCGATCATCAATGTAGAATATCACTATCTGTTATTGACGAAGTTGAGGCAGAATGTCAAGAAAAACAAAAAACCAAAAAAACGTCGCGAACTTTTCTCCAAAGAGAGAGAAAAGAAAGGGCGAGGAAGGCAGAGACCTTAACCAGATGTTAGAATCAGGTTTGTAACCCTGCACTGGGGTAGGGAAATAGAGGTTAGAAAAGGGACAGAGAGAGAGAGAGAGAGAGAGAGAGAGAGTGAGAAAGAAAAGAACGCACACACACGCAAAAAAAAAATGCCCATGCCGGAAGAGCGTTGTAATCACAGTCGTTCAGATAAGCCTGTGGCTCGCAGGAAGCGCAGAAGCGTCTGCACGGCTGTCTTCTGTGACGTTAAGTCCAGTCTGTGATGGCGAATTCCTTCTTCCGAATGAGGCCGGTCGTCCAATTGATTGAACGGAATGCTCTCCAAAGGTGTCATTCCGTTGCATACCAAGGCATTGTCACACAGTGAAGGTCAGACAATGACAACACTGACCTCCTTAGGCTTTCAAGTGACGTCCCATTCGCCCTATTTGCCCGACCGGGCTCCTTCCGACTTTTATTTTTTGCGCGGATCTCAATAAACACCTAAATGGACAAGGTTCGGGAGTGTTCTGAATGCAACCAATGCTACAAATGAGTCTTTACATCAGCTAAGGGGAAAATTTTATTTGAAGCGACTGAAGAAGCTACAGGGCGAGTGCATTTAGTTCTTGGGGGAATATGTATATTAGCGTGGCAATTGCAGCTTCTCAGCTCAATTTTTTTCTGGGTAGGCTCAATACTTATTATCACAGCGCCCGTGCTTTAATCATAACGAAACTATTTTAACAGCAAAGCTGTTTAAGCGAGCCGTAATTTGAGGTTCGTGGTACTACCGAGAAATAAAATAAAACACTCTTGCCAAGGCGGGATTAGAGGCCACGTACCGCCGGTCCCAAAGCGAGCGTCGTAACCACTAGGCGATACAGCCACTCTTGGAGAACATTCATTTATGCGAACCATATGATTGCGTTCGAGCGCCGTCATCTTCGTCTACAGCTGTTGCGTTCGTACGCTCGTGCTCTGCGAGGTGAAGAGGTTTTTCGCGCTATGAGAGCGAGAAAGAGAGAGTCGCATTCACGGAGCGGGTCTCCTGGAACGCGGTCGGTGTTGCAAGCTGCGCTATGCAACGCGCAGTGACGGCCGTAAGTCCGAGAATTATCATCATCATGAGTAATAAGATAAAAAGTTAGCGTGCACTTCCAGAAAATACTGGGCTACGATCGCCCAGATTCGCTGTTTCAAGCGTTGCGTGGCCGAGTGCAAGGTTAAGCGTTTTTTCAATGTTTCTATAATTTCTTCTTTTGAAACAGCTGAGTGGCTTTATGGAAAACCTTTCCAGGAAGCTGTTCATACATATCCTTAATGAATTTTCCTGTTAATCCCCTTTGTTCTGTTTATACACTCCAATAGAGTGTGTGAGAGAGAAGAAAGGAGCGAGATGGAAGCGAACAAAACGCATGCCCAGTTTGCTACCCTGCGCTAAGAGAAGGCGATATGATAGAAAAAAAAAATAGAAATAGAAATAAAAGGGATGAGCAAAAGCACTGTACTAAAACTCACAAGACGTTTTCAGGATTTCCGAATGTACGAGGCGTACACAGGCAATATCATTGAGCAGTGGCATATAGTTCCGGGCGTAATATCTGTCTGATTATCGGCGATATTAGAGAGTTTCCTTTTAGCTTGGTACATGATACGTTTCAACGATACGTTACATCTTAAGATCTTTGCGCATGCACGTCGTATACCACGAATTACATTACCGGTGAGCAGACGCCGCGGCTCGGATGACCACATATGGACAGTCATTCGGCATTTCCTGCTGACTAAGGAGTCCTGCATATTCTACAGTGCAGTAAACAACTTGTGAGATGGAATATAGTTGCAAGCACACGTAAAGGTGAGTACCAAGCCAATAATGGTCGCCGAGGGATGCTAACTTGAGACACGGTGTATACTCTTTAGGTAAGGAGAATCAGGAGGCGCGTTCGACCAGATAAAGTAGCAACGGCGCGCGTCCATCGGTCCGTAACGTCCCTAGAAAACTTGTTTTATCTAGGGAATTTATCGGTACGGTGACAGCAGCGGATACCTATCAACGGGACGACGCAACTTCAGTTGAAACACAGGCGAGAGCTTGCGCGGACACGGAACGCGCGAATAACACAAGGAACCAGAGAACAGCGTCTGCCCGCGGCATCGCGTCGCCTTATCTGCTCCAACGAGGCGATACCCTCTCCCTCGATGCCCCTCACCACGGTGACTTACTTTCACGCGTCACTCAATCATTTCAGATTTCCCGCGAAGCACCGGTTGCTATACCAACGGGAGATAAAACCTTTTCTCTCTTAAAGTTGTGATGTACCGCCGATAGGTATCCGCTGCCGTCACCGGACCGACGTACGCGTGCCGTTTCTACTTTATATGGTCGATGGCGCCTCGGAAGCAAGCCGAGTAGTGACCTAGAGAGTTTATATCTTACACCGTGACTTGAGATAAGGCAGCGATGCTCTCGTTGCTTTCCGCGACAACGATGAGCACGGCCAGATCCAAACGGCTTCGCTTCCGACGTCATCAGTACACTGCGAAATTAGTGCTAGTGGCTATTTAGCTATTCGATTACTCTAGCAATCATCTGGGATGGTTTCTCAAAGAATTTTGAAGAGTTACAACCGAGAAGGTTGAAAAATAAAAGTTGCAGTGGCTTAGCTCGGCTATGCCAGGATATACGTAGCGTTAGCAAAGGTTCAGCTGATTATTCTTAGCTTTCCTGGTTGTCTCCTACGCTCAACCGCTAATTGCCAGGCAACTACTTCAAGATCCGATGAGTCAAGCTTCTCCGTTCTTCTGCGCTGTTGAGCAGCATTTGCGCTCTCCTTCTCCATGGCTATACCACACTGGCAAAAGCCAGTCAAAAGCGCAGCGGCTCCAGCGCAGTGTCAGACGGCGACTGCACAGCGAGCGAGCGCGCGCCAGCGCCAGTGCGTCTACCACGGCTACGACGTCACTCCTCTGGAATGCGCAGACCGGCGGCGGTGAGTCGCGCGCGGCGGTGGCGGAGTGCGCGAGAGGTGCCGGCTCCGGTGGCTCCGGTGCGCAAGCCGTGTGACATCACTGATCCTTGCGCATGCGCAGCACGGCTCTTGATGTGCCGCGCGAAAGGGGCTTGGCTAGGCCAGTATAGCTAACGCTACAAAAATTTTCAAGGTTTTTATTTCAACCTCCTTGGATACAACACGTGGCCATGTTGATGTGTTGGTCTTCTTATGGAACCCTCTTTGTAATTGCCGAGTAGGATATTTCATGCGTGCCATTGTTTCTGGTCAAAATACTCATTCAACACACTGAGCGTGAACGTAACAGCCAGAGTAGTCCTTGCGCGGTTACCACCGAGATACATTGCACGACCATCATAGTAGTGCTAATCTTTCATCCGCTTTTGCGTTAATAATGTTTACAACATTGATAACTTCGAAAACAGAGCAAGGATTGTGAAATAATTTCTCACGAAGAACAGGCTTGTTAATATAATACCTCTAGTATGGCAAGTGCAAGACAATTAGGTGCTTTTTCATTGCAGGTATATAATGATTGGAATTGGGATATACCTCTAATGGCACGAAGTACGGCATTCAGATAATTCTGCGCAGGGAGGCTTAATGGTAATGCCGCTACAAGCCACTGACACGGGCGGACATAGCGGTGAGCGTGGACTATGTCCCGAACTGCAGTATCCAACACCAAGTCCTCACGGTCTGGCAATGTAAGCGCAGCAGCAAACCGAAAACAGTTATTGCCAATGTCTACAGCCCACCTAGGGACAGGAAAGGCAAAACTCGACGTGCTAGTTATGGCCACTTTGCGCAAAGTGAAACGAAACGATCGGGCGATCATACTAGGTGACTTTGACACTCCGCACTCTGATTGGGGCTACGATCGAGATACACCCAAGCGCCAAAGGCTAGTCGACCTCGCGGAGGAGCATGAGCTGGTCTTGGTCACGAGGCCTGGCGAACCAACCAGAACGGGAACCAGTGTAGCAAAGGACACGTCACCGGACCTAACTTTCGGAAACAATGGCAGAGGCGTCACCTGGACCAACCTAGGGGAATCTCTTGGCAGAGACCATTGTATAATCAGTGTTTCAAATATACAACGCGGGTTCGGCATAGATTAGGGAAACCCACCATAACCGATTGGGTAGCTTACAGATAGAAACAGAGGCAAACCGCACTATGTGATAGTACTAGAGAATGGACGGAATTCATCAAGGCCATACACAGAAGTACTTGCACTCAGCAAGTACTCAGCAAACCTTGCACTCAGCCACGCAAGGCTTGAAACAGCGAAGCTGGGCGATTGTAGCCCAGCATTTGCCGGAAGTGCGCGCGTACTTTTCATCTTATTACACATGATGATGATAACGTCTTTTCGCGCGTCTCGCACTTACGGTCGTCACTGCGCAGTGCTTAGCGTAGCTTGCAACACCGACACCGTGTTCCAATGCCGACACTGCGTTCCACCGCGTTGCAATGCCGACAATGCGTTCTAGCAGACCCTCTCCGTGAATGCGTCTCTCTCTCTTTCGCTCTCATTTTCTTTATCTCTCTCCCGAGCATAGCGCGCAAAGCCTCTTCTTCACATCGCAGAGCATTGGCATGAGCGCGTGCGAACGCGCCAGCTGTAGATGAAGACGACGACGCTCGAAAGCAGTCATACGGTTCTCATAAAGGCATGCTCTTCAAGCGTGGCTATACAGGCACGCTTGAAAAAAAAAAAAGGGCTGTATAGCCTATAGTGGTTACGACGGTCGCCTTGGGACCGTGGGTACGTGGGTTCGAATCCCGCCTGCACAAGAAAGTTTTTCTTTCTTCATTGCTAATGATAGTTTCTTGATACGAACCACAAATTACGGCTGGCTTAAACAGCTTCGCTGTTAAAACTTTTATTGAAAACAAGAAAGGCTTGGGTTACTGGAAGGCTGGTGGGCTCCCTAGCCCAGGAAACCATTCGCAAAAGCTGTTGCTCGTGCTCTTTCAACGAGGTGAGAAAGTGGGGGTCCACTTTTTGGGCATCCACTTTAACGCAGCAGAAAGGACATGATGTTAAACGTATAATAATATACACTAGTCGTAATTCTAGCTTTTAGCAATTTTGTAGCCTTGTGTGCTGGTGACCGGACATCAAATAAAACGGAAGAGAAGCTTCCCATATACGTATTTGAAGAAGAAAAACGCGGCAAGCATTTGCACTTGCAACATGAAGAAACAACTGCGCAAGCTCTCGTGAAATTCAGAGTGACGTTAGTGTAGCTTGATTCATCCTGACATCCTTTTAATGTTTACACGCCACATTTTGCATGTCAGAACTGTAATAAATTTAGCTGCTTACGAAGAGAATATCACGTTGCAATTGCTTGCAACTATGCCGGACCCTCTAACTGGCACAAGTATTGCTGCGCCATAAAACGTAGATTGGTAAAAAAAAGTTACCCCTGAAATGCAAGAGAAAGTTACACACTTGAAGTCTACGCACATGGCGTGTTGCTTAAAACTTATCATAAAGAACAGTACTGACAGTCGAACACAGGAGAAAATACTTTTGTTTTGCAGCAGACTGCCGTTAAAACGATCTCGATGGTACTGTGAAAATCTATTCACCTAGTCATAAGTTTAGCTTAAAGAAGTGGATTGAAAAATGGGGTCGCAGTTTCACCTGAAAGGCGAAGCACCAATTGCGATAGCAAATTTGTAGAGAGCTATACGGAGTAATGATAGTAGCTTTATCAGCAGTATAAACTTGCACATGCAGCAGCACCGGCCACACGCAGAACTTGTCGACGCCGTCGGCGTTTTGCCCGCGTTCGCACAAAATGCGTGCGGCGTTGGTGACTGTTGCCGAAGCCTCTGATATAAATACGCACTTGGTGCCGCAGCTAAACGTCGCCTCCCTTCCCTCCCTCTCCCCCCCCCCCCCCCCATAAGAAGGCGAGTTTGCTTTACATATATGGTGATTGTAAAGGAGGAAAGAGACGCCTACTTCTGCAGCTCTTAAGGGAGCACGGCGCAGAACGCGCGTTTGTTCTCCGCCGTGGGTTCACTCTCCGTGAAAGCGCGCGTCCCTCGCGCCGTTTACTCGTACATACAGCGTTCGGCGGCGCGCAGCGACGATTTCATCTCCGTTGACTTCATACGGAACCTCACGGCGACGCCGACGGCGACGCCGACGGCAGAAATCTACTTTGGAGTGTCCCTATAATTGCTATCGCAATAATATATGAACATTTCTTATTCCTGGTGCACCCCGAAAAATGCACGTCACAAAACTGCAAACGAAACGTCATTAAAATGGAAAGGCAGGTGAAAGAACGAGGCATCTATTGCATGGGGATAATGCAGGCCATTGTTTGACTGGTTGATTGATTTCATTTGTTACAAAAATATTGAGTTGCGGTTAGCTTACTAGCAGAGCATTTCTTTATGCAGAGTTAAGCCACTGTGTAAACGTTCATACAGTATTTACAATATCGGAAAGCCGAGCTTAACCGGTTTCATATAAGCAGAATGTGCTGCGTTTGCAAACTGAAGACTGGCAATCTGAAAATGTTCTGGCGTGACAAACGCACGGATAATACAGCGCGGAGAAGACAGTCCATCTGGCTCATCATCCCCCTCCCCTAAACAAAAATAAGAACGAAGTTTCCTGCAAGGAGCTGAAGCTCCATGACCCCTTAGTAATGTGTGGTCCTGGGTTCAAATACTCCTTGGTTGTACACTGTGCGAGTCTATTCATCTATGAACTGCAACCTGAGGATACTGATTAACGACGTAATTCTATATCAGTCGGTGACATCACACCAGGTAACACACTAATTAGGGGTTGGCTTAACACGGCCCTCTATATTAGATTTCTGAGAACATGACTCGTGCCAGGATAGAGCCTTTAGAATCCAATGAATGAAAAACACTGCAATTATCTTTCGGACAGATTGCCGAAATTCACAGCACCAGGGGTAACGAGAGGTAAAACAATGGTAAAAGTGGCTTTGCCAAAGCGAATACAATTAGGAAAGGCCATACTGATCTAAGAGGCGTTCCTCTACCGCCCTTCTTGACGGGAAGGAAAATTGAGAGCTTCGTCGGAGGTGCTTCCATGTATACCTCTAATGTGAACAGCATGCAAATGAGCGCCTTTCGTAAGTAGATAGTTTGCGGCTTCCAGTCTGCCGACTAACCGATTGTAATGAAGTGAAACTTGGTTTCCCTTCATCACGTCACCGCCTTCCCAGTGACCAAGCGAGGTGTAAAAGAGGGCCCGCTTCCCCGATTGGGCAATTACGGACTGTAGCACACCCGCCCTACTGTATCTCCTGCGGGCATGTGGAACGGAGCAAATGACCTGTTTGTTTTATGCTCGCAATTATTCTTCATTTATTCGTCGCCCGCTCTCCTGACCTTAACTCGATTCTTTCTCCATCGTACGCGGCTTTTTACCGTTTTTTCAACCTCTTTTTTTTTTTTCACTCTTCGCTAGTCATAGATGGCTGCGGCTGTATTAAGCTTCGTGCAAGTGCTGTGCATGTCAAGCAGCTTGCTTTCTGGGCAATGATTATCACACTTACGGAACCTGAACACTCCGTAGAGCACTTCTGGACGTACTGGTTGTTTTTGAGTGTATTGCGATTAGTATTACACTGACGGGAGAACTAAAGAACGAACATAAAAGAACAAAAAGTGGACGTAAGTTGCGCCAGGTGCGTCCACTTTTTGTTCTTTTATGTTCCTTCTTTAGTTCTTCCGTGAGTGTAATACTAAGCGCAATCCAATCTTGAACATCCACCAACTAGCTCCGTTCATTGCTTTACTGGTTGCTCTGCTAAAACGCCTGCAGAAAATCTTAGTAACGCCAGTGGAACAACGACCTTACATTTTTTTGTTTAGTATAGGTACTTTAAACGCAACTTATTCCGAAATCTGTATTATCGTGAATAAAACAAATGAAATAGACTTGCCCACGCCTTTTGTCCTGGCACCGTATGCACACATTTAACACAGGAACGTACCAGTTTACTTTGATTCGTAAGATAATATTTCGTAGGAATAAATTTACGGGCCGTAGAAGACATTTCGCACTAGAAGACGAACGCCAGGCGGCATTCGACTATTGTGGGTGCTCGCTTAGTTCACGTTACCGCTTGAGTGTAAGAAGCCGCATGCCCTCCTATAGCATCCTGGTAAATTGGGGAAGTCCAATAACAGCTCCGAAAATCTAGAGCGCAAATAAAACAACACAAACAAGACAGAAGCTAGCAAAGATAGAGTCAGATACAGTGGTGGAACAAGGAATTTAGCTGGAGCTAGGGCAAAATAGTGAATTTCGTTTCTTGCATCGTATTTGTTTACTAGTGCCGAAGCAATTATGCTCATGCTTTTTCGACATTGCCTACTCACAAGGGGCATGTACAATTATACAATTGTGTAACATGGGTCGCGAAACTTTTTTTTTGGCCAAACGAGTGGATTGTGGGACATGAAAAATAACCAGGAAAATGTGACTCTCAGTTCAACTTCGTATGCTGCAGTTGGCAGTTCCATATATGAGACTGCGCTTAGAAAAACAGTTGAGAATTTTGACAGTTCTTTCGATAAGGTTGCCTGCCGGTGCCTATAGCAAAATGGAAGAAAAAATGAATTATTGCCAGTAACAAATCGTTTGCAGCAGTTTGTTTTCAAGTCTGTATTTGCTACAAGGAATTTGGCGCTTGTTTACCGGTAAGCGAAATCCTTCTGTTGGCTTGCTGTGCTACCGAAAAAGACAAGAGAAAGCTGGTTTTTAAAGAGAAAATGAAAATAAGCAGACGGATAGATTGTGTTGAGGTGAGCAAAAAATATGAAAATAGAAACTCGTGCCCCTTTCTCTACCCAGCCAGAGGCAATCCGACCAAATCAAACTTCGAAACTCCAAGTCACTTATTTGACACAAGGAAAAATATGCGCCTCAGGCAAAGTTTTTTCAGCGATCTCGACGTTCGGGAGTCCCCACTGAGTTCAACTTAGTTTATTCCCGGATTTCATACAACAAAAGGAGTGCATTGAGCAGCTAGAGCTCTTACACTTGTCATACTTGAGCTTGATGACGGTCTAATACCTTTGCAAACAGCTGCCGGCAGAAAGTAAAAAACAATGTTTAGGTTTACAAAAACAACAAAACAAACCCAACACAACAGCATAAACATTGCAGCAACATAATCAATTAGAACACATTTACATGAATACATGGTTTTATTTATTTATTTATTTATTTATTTATTTATTTATTTATTTATTTATTTATTTATTTATTTATTTATTTATTTATTTATTTATTTATTTATTTATATGATATTGGAGGTCCATCTGGGCCCAAACAGGGGGGGATGTTAAAAGTACGAAGAAACAAGTAAAAAAGAAATATGCACATATTAAGAACACAAACAAATCACAATCAAACAGTAAAAGTGTGACATCAGTAAATGCTTTGGTCTAAACAGCCAGTACTGCTTAGCATTGAAATTGGTAGCGTGTTCCATTGACCAATACTGAGGGGGAAAATGAAGATTTGAAAACGTTATTTCTTGCTGGCCATGGCGTTAAGGATGCCGAGTGATGAGCCGTGATGCTAATGGACGAATTAATGGGTCAGAGAGCAATAAAAATTTGCTATTTTTCAAGAGAAAAAGAAACTTAGGCCTCAGAACTTTCCACTGAAGTTGCAATGTCTGGAAGTCTTGCATTTCCATGAAAACATTAGGAATGAGTAGTTGAGCCATTGTATCGTGCTTTAAAAGCGTATTTTTCTTTGTGTTTTCCACTGGAATAGACGGCGTCGTTAAACGCTTAATGCTGCGGCGCCATCTGTTAGGAGCAAATCGACACACTTTAGAGCCTCGGTGCCGTCCCTCTAGGCACAGCAGCTAGGCTTTAAAAACCAACTGATTTGCATAATAACGAGAAAACAGCGCTTACACTTAGTCTTTTGCGTGAGAGGAGACTAAGTGACTTTACCATTTCATTCTTGTGGTCGCAGATACGAGTGGGTAACACTGGTGAGTTAGAATCAAATTGGGCAGCCTTGGAACTGCTATGTTGTTCCGTGGTAATTGTAACAGACGAGATATGTCGGTGAGATTACCGGCGCCCGGTGAACTTGGCACATCCACAGGCATGGTAGCCAGTTTCGCTGATGGTAACAATAAGACGGCAACGATAGGCTCAATCTCTCTAATGTGTCCAACTAGGTCGTGTGCTTATATTAACAGCGAAGGTGTTTAAGCCAGCCGTAAAAGGTGCGCGTTTCACGAAAAACCAGCCGCGTCGTAGCCATGGCAACCAGCGACGCCGCAGCTGCCTGCCACTGCGTTGCCTAGCAACCACCTCGTGGAGCATCACACGCTATGCACGGGAAAGAGAAAGAGAAAATGAGAGTGAGAGAGAGAGACAGAGAACCAAATTGTAGCAGCACCAACGAGGCAACGCGCAGAGGTGCTGCCGACGCCAACCGCACTTCTCCGTTTCCCCGCATTAGCGCCGAACACTCGCGGTGTCCATGACTGCAGCAGGCGCCTCTGGCGGCGGCTCGGCCGAGCTCCCACCAGCTGACCGCTACTGTGCATGCACCGTGATGTCATCGCGGCGTTTCGTCTGCTGCACGCCGCTCGTACACTGTGCATAGCTTTCGCCCCACTTCCCCTACTCGGACTGCAAGTGCTTCGCGAGGCGTTCCCCGATGCCACAGACTAGAGCACTGCACGGGATCGGGCTTACCCGAAAGCCCGGGCCCGGCCCAAACCGTGCCGGTTAGAGTAGTTTTTTCTCGGGCTCGGGCACGGCGTGTGCTTTTGACCAGGGCCCGCGCCGGGCTCGGGTTTTTTTACGTGGGCCCGGGCCGGGCTCGGGCTTTCTGGTGGTGTGCATGTAACGTGCAGCGAGTTATTCTCGGGCGTCTCAACTCTGAAAAAAAATTTTTTCGGTCTCGGGCCGGGTTCGGGCCGGTTTCCAGCCGGGCTCGGGCTTAGGTAAAGGGGTGGCGGGCCGGGCCGGACGGGTAACGTAGATTATTTCCGGGCCCGGGCCGGGCCCGGGTCTCGCCATAAAAGTTTTGATCGGGCTCGGGTGGGCCCGGGCCGCAAAAATCGACCCGTGCAGTGCTCTACCACAGACCGCTAGGAAATCATCATCATCATCATCATCATCATCATCCTATATTTATGTCCACTGCAGGACGAATGCCTCTCCCTATGATCTCCAATTACACCTGTCTTGCGCTAGCTGATTGCAACTTGCGCATGCAAATTTCCTAACTTCATCACCCCACCTAGTTTTCTGCCGTCCTCGACTGCGCTTCCCTTCTCTTGGTATCCGTTCTGTAACTCTAATGGTCCACCGGTTATCCATCCTACACATTACATCGCCTGCCCAGTTCCACTTCTTCCGCTTAATGTCAACTAGAATATCGGCGATCCCCGTTTGTTCTCTGATCCACACCGCCCTCTTCCTGTCTCTTAACGTTAGGCCTAACATTTGTCGTTCTATCGCTCGTTGTGCGGTCCTTAACTTATTCTCGAGCTTCTTTGTTAACCTCCAAGTTTCTGCCCCATATGTTAGAACCGATAGAATGCAATGATTGTCCACTTTTCTTTTCAACGACAGTGGTAAGCTCCCAGTCAGGATTTGGCAATACCTGCCGTATGCACTCCAACCCAATTTTATTGTTCTGTGAATTTATTTCTCATGATCAGGGTCCCCTGTGAGTAATTGACCTAGATAAACGTACTCCTTTACAGACTCCAGAGGCTGGCTGGCGATTCTGAATTCTTGTTCCCTTGCCAGGCTATAGAACATTATGTTTGTCTTCTGCATATTCAGTCTTGAACCCCACTCTTACACTTTCTCGGTTAATAAAGTCCTCAGTCTTTTGCTGTAATTCGTCCCCATTGTTGCTGAATAGGACAATGTCATCTGCAAAGCGAAGGTTGCTGAGGTAATCGCCGTTGATCCTCACTTAGCCTCAAGCGGATCATCAAGCTCTTAGACTGGGAAGGCTAAGAGCTTGAATATTTCTAAGCATGCAGTGAATAGCATTGGAGAGATTGTGTTTCCTTGCCTGACCCCTTCCTTCATAGGTATCTTTCTACTTTTCTTGTGGAGAACCAAGGTTGCTGTGCAATTCTTGTAGATATTTGCCAATATATTTACGGATGCCTCCTGTACTCCTTGATTACGCAATGACTTTATGAGTGCTAGTATCTCTACTGAATCCAATGCTTTTTCATAATCTATGAAAGCCATATAAAGAGGTTGATTGTACTCCGCAGATTTCTCTATTGCCTGATTTATCACATGGATATTCATCGCAGAATATCCCTTCCTGACGCCAGCCTTTTCTCTTGATTTGCTGAAGTCAAGTGTTGCCCTGATTTCATTGGAAATTATCTTGGTGAATATTTTATATAATACTGAAAGCAAGCTAATGGGTCTATAATTATTCAATTCTTTAACGTCTCCCTTCTTATGGATGAGTATAATGTTGACGTTGTTACAGCTTTCTGGTACACTTGAAGTTGTGAGGCATTGCGTATAAAGGGCCGCAAGCTTTTCAAGCATGACATCTCCTCCATCTTTTGAATAAATCGACTGTTATTCCATCTTCTCCAGCAGCTTTTCCCCTGGTCATGTCTTTCAAGGACCTTCTAGCTTCATCGCTAGCTTTAGAAGGAGCCTCTGTATTTTGTTCATCACTACTTCGAATGAAAGTAGCTTGGCTGCCTTGGGCACTGTACTGGTCTGAATAGAATTCTTCCGGTGCTTTTACTATGTCATCGAAATAGCTGATGATATTGCCCTGCTTATGTTTCAGTGCATACATTTTGCCTTGTCCTATGCCAAGTTTTCTTCTCACAGATTTTATGCTGCGTCCATATTTTACTGCTTCCTCAATCTTTTCCACGTAATAATTTCGGATATCCCTTACTTTCTTCTTGTTGATCAGTTTCGACAGTTCATTGAATTTTATCTGATCTCTCGAGTTCGACACTTTCATGTTTTGCCGTTTCTTTATTAGATCCTTTGTTACTTGGGAGAGCTTACCTACTGGTTGCCTTGGTGCCTTACCTCTCACTTCAATTGCTGGTTCTGAGATCAGCTTAGTTAGGGTTTCATTCATTACCTCTATTTCATCTGCCTGTTCTAAAGCTGCATATTTATTTGCAAGCACCAGCCTAAATTGGCCTGCTTTTACCTTCTTATACCTCTCCCTGTGATCTCCAATTACCCCTGTCTTGCGCTATCTGATTCCAACTTACACCTGCAAATTTCCTAGATTCATCACCCGACCTAGTTTTCTGCCGTCCTCGACTGCGCTTCCCATCTCAGGAAGAGCACGGTGTGGATCAGAGAGCAAATGGGAATAGCCGATATTCTAATTGACTATAGGAGAAAAAAAATCCAGCTGGGCAGGCCATGTAATGCGTAGGATGGATAACCGGTGGACGATTGGAATTACAAAACGGATACCAAGAGATTGGAAGATCAGTCTTTTACGCATGTAGTATTTTTATAATGCATTCTGACATTTGTTTTCTAGGTGAGTTGCCTTGAGGCGTAGAGAAAAAAATATAACGATGAATGTAAGTCCGCATCGCGCGGGAATTCGCGTAAGGCTCTCTAATGACCGGCGTCTTTAATACACGTGCTGAAGGCATCATGTCCGTCACTGAGGAGGCCAGACCGCCCGAGTTGAACTGCATTACCAAACCAGGTTTGTACAATGCCCGAAAGCTCTTGTGAGCCGATGCTAGGTAGGTCAGAAAACATACACGGGCAAAGGACGGATGGTGACGTCCACTTAAAGTTGCCATTTCAGTTTTCCGTGATGTCAAAAATTTGGTAGCGTCTCCTACGGGATCATTGTTTATTGACACACAAGGATTATATTAACGCGAGATAGGCTGGCACCTACGGCCACCGGCCGCTGGAACGAGAACGACGAAGTGCGCCTTGGAACGCGCGCTCTCCGAGTGTCAGCCTTGATTAGAAGAACACCGTTTTGCCAAGGCCTCGATTGATAACTTCGTGCTATTTTCTGGTGGAGGTGCGGGGTAAATGATACGATCGCCCAGACGCAGCGTACTGCTAACTCGTCGCCAGGGAGTAGTCCGACAGAGCTCGCCCCTGTGCACGTCCGTACCAGCCGTCGTCTTCAGGGGCTCCAGTCACAGCACGGTCTGCTACTTGATCTATATATACCAGGACAATGCTGCTGAAACTGAAATCCACACGGACGCCAGCAACATTGGTCTCGGAGCCATTCTTGTTCAGTGGAAAGACGGTACGGAACATGTAATCACTTACCCGAACATTACGCAAACTACTGGACCACTGAAAAGGAGTGTTTAGCTGTCGTTTGAACCATCAGTAAGTTTCGACCCTACCTGTATGGCCAGCCATTTCGAGTGGTCAGCGACCACCATTCACTTTGTTGGCTTGCCAATCGCAGGGATCCATCAGGCCGCCTCGCTCGTTAGAGCCTTGGCCTACAGGAGTATGACATAACTGTCGTCTACCGATCTGGACAAAGCACAGCGACGCTGACTGCCTGTCACGTGCTCCGATTCCATTGACATCATAAGATTTGGAGCAAGATTTGCTGTTTTTTGGTGTCATTGACGCGGTGCGGATGGCTGACCTACAACGTGCGGACGCAGCCCTGCTTGCTCTTATCCAGTATCTTCAAGGAGCTGACGTTGTTATCCCACGCCCGCTGTCACGAGGACTGACATCGTACTGCCTGCGGAGCAATTTACTTTACAATATGCCATTTTAAATGAGCCAGAAACTCAACCTAGCAAGCGTGGCGAAATCTCCCTGCACTACAACTGTTCGAACATAGAAGGGCGCCTTGAAATCCACGACGTAACGTTGACGTACTATCGTGCTCAGTATGAGGTACAATGCGCGACCATTTTTGCCACGCGCTTTCAAGCTGTAGCCCATACTGCGCGCGAGAGTACTATTGCTGCAGTTCAGGCGCGGCATTTCAGAAAGTTCAGCCGCTATTTTCTTTAAATCAAAAATATTGCTTCATAGGAAGAAAACAATAGCTTTGAAAGCACACCACCAACTGTCTAAACCTTTTCAGGGCTTTTCTTTGGTATCTCTGTAAGGTTAATCCCGCCTATAGTTACCCTCTGTTGCATTTTGCAGAATAAAGTGCTATTCAATGGCGAGGAAGTCTACTTCCCTGCGACAGGCGATGCACACAATTGAATTTGCCCTTCAGCACTCACCCCGGAACTTGTCTACTTCCTGTGTATACTTTCTTGCGCGGCACACCAAGCTGTGAAGGGCTGCAAAAGGTGAATACGCCAGCTCTCACCAGAATCTTCTTGATCTAATTGAAAAGCCTTTCTCCACGTGTGACACCAGCGACCAGACTGCACTTGTGCATCTCGTAGATCTTTGTCAGCCCGCGTTTCGTGCCCACCGAAAAACGATTCAGCATCTTGGAAAAGCGGCTGCTGCTAGCACTTCCCCGTACAGTCGACTGCCAGAGCTGCCTTGAAGTTTGCGTGGTCAAGTATTCTCAAGCGATCCTTCGAATCGAAGTTCTTCCTACACTCCACCCAGTTGAGTGCAGCGCACCCCTCGACTGAAGAACACGCTCGGTTTCTCAAGAATTGCCATAGAGTGTCAATGAAGCGCAGTGACCAGTTTTGTCAAGGGTCAAGGGGTAGCGCGGCCATCGGGCTTCTTAAGTCGAGGTGGAGTGTTTTTATTGAGGGACGTTAAAATACGGGAACCAGCGCGACGGGCTCGAGGTGGGATCTCGCCCCGAACTTTTTTGCGAGCCTAGCATAAGCACGCGCGCAAAGCAAGAGGCTCTTCGTTGATCGTGCGATATATCATCGAAACTGCTTTGAGTGAACAAAAATGCATTCGATCTCTACAGAGCTCTGAAGTATCCTCGGCTGAGTGACCGTGATGAAGCAGTTGCTATATTGGCCTGCCCTTTTTAAATCGTAAAAAAAGTAAGCAAGGTGTGCCATTGTTCTACCGTCTTGGCCGCCCCTCGCCGCCATTGAACTTGTTGTCTTTTCGCTGAAGCAGCTTTAGGTGCTGCGTCATGCTTCATTGATCGACGGGCCCATCCAGTTATAGCCATGTCGCTGGTATTACGCAATACGCCAGCCAAGTACGCTGGTGCAGCACATGTCACCAAAGTGGGTCTCTTCTGCGGTGACTGAACGCATGTGTGAATCCGCCGCAGTAGAAATGGCGTCTTCACTAACGAAAAATCAGAGCCATGTCCTAACCTTGCTCATCTCCACATTCTTTCGTTCTCTTTACAGTCTGATCACCGCAGCATCAAAAACGGTCGGTATACACACCGAAAGGCTTCGGTTTAAAATTATAGAAAGTCCTGAAACGGCAGATCAGTTCTTCGGAAGCCGGCAAGGTGGAGTAATGTATGTCGTACAGTGTATGAGTAAACGCCTCATAAGTATTCAAGCTGCTATAACTTCAACATGCCTTATACTTCACTGGTGAAATGTGCCGAATTCGGCGCCCAGTGATGATATCGATAAAGGAAATAATCATTTTCTTTATTTTGTGGTGAACATCAACTGCTACAGGCTCTTGAATACTGAAGAAGTGTTCACCCTAAAAGTGGAGGGCCCTGTACATGAAAGAGAAAAGTAGCCATCCACCCGAAATGAAGCACGATACTACGCAAAAACCCATACAGGATTCTCAGAAAGAAATACAGGATCGTACTTCCATTTAGCCTCACGTTTACATACTGTGGTTTGACCCAAAAGACGCTTAAGCTATAGGAAAATATGCTCATCAACGTAGACAGACTCCCGTGAGTCTAGGCTGAGGTCGGAGCACTTCAGTTTCAGTCCACGAGCTTTTCTAGCAAGGCATCATGCTTCTGCCTACTGGTAAATTGGACAAATATGTGCTTTACTGCTGTCTTGTGAGGCACTGGACGTGGTGAACAACTTCGCTATCAGTCTGGAAATCGGTAACTTGCACTTCTTTCAGCAATTTTAGCTACAATCTCCAGTAGGTTCTTGGAGCTCGAGTTCGGAGCTCGAATTTCTAGGTCACCAGTACAAGAGTGCTGCTCCGATTGAAGATTCCTAGTCTCATGTGATTTCACTTGCCACGTAAGTTCCTCGTGCATCGTGGTTTTGAAACCACAGATGAGGCACATTTGGAAGGTAGAAGAGGACATTGTTCAGTTTAGCGGTGTGCGTCATCTGCAGACCATGTTGTACGTCTTCTTCATCACACTCGTAATGTTCCTCTAGCCTCTCATTAGCTGCTTTCAGTTCCTGGTTTTGAGCTTTCGTTTTCTCATGCTCCTGATTCACGCGCTTCAGGCTTGCCTTCATCTCCATTTTTTTGCAAACTCTCTCTCAAAAGTGTCCTTAAAATCTTTCAAATCGTCCCGAAGTTCACGTTTTAAATCTTTAAAGCTACCCTTCAGTTCTTTACATTCATTCGACCTGGCAAGCAAAACACACAGTGGCAGCAGCAGCAGCCACAACAGCAATGAAATGTATAAAGGTAAAAGAAATACGTGAGTAGAACAGACCTACGTGAAAGAACCGCACAATTTGTGAGCACGTTGAAGCTTGTTGCCGCAAAGTTATCCTGGCCCGGCGAATACTTGAGCTTTATATACCCATTGCTCACAGACGAACCAACTGAATCGACGCTGTAGGTTACGTCAGGGCTTGCATCAGCGCGTGTCCCAGGCTGGTAGGTAGCGTGACACGGGGGATACTGCGTCAAAGAACCACACAGTTTATGAGCGCGACCAAGCAGCTTGCTGCCGCTGCAGCCGCAATGCCCCAGTGATGGCTTTTATTGCACCATAACCAAAATTTTCAACAAAGCCTTCATAGAAACTGTCCTCTATTAACATCTGTTTTGAACCGCGCCACAACAACACATTCATGTGGTTCCGATATATTCACCTTCTGCAAGCATTGGTGTTTGAAAAAGACACTGGTTCGATTGGTCACGTCTGTGACAAGCTCTGCTGGCAACAGCGCATCGGCCCTCGGCCGAGGATCACAAACACAGTCAGCTACTTATTCCGGTAAGTACAAGGTTGTTCTTCCTCGTCTACCAACTGGCAGTGCCGTTCTCAATTCAGTTTTACTGCATGCTGACCTGGCTAGGCGGCCATATCTGGCCCCGGAATTTCGCGATGCACTCCTGTAAGTGCTAAATGCAACTGATATCCTCTGCGCAGGACAATACCAGATGAGGTATTGATGTTTGTGACATGTGTTAACAGCATCGCGAAACAGAAACTTGTCAACAAATGCGAGCTGTTGGTAAAGGGCCTCAAGTGCCTCATCATAGAACCGAAGTGCAAAAAAAAAAAAAAATCAAGACGAAGCTTCTGTGGTTTCCCCACAACTCGAACAGAGACGGATTGTTGAAGCGCTAGAACCATATGACACAGTGCAGTCTATCATAAGTTAAATGTGGCGTTGTGACGGCAGGAAGTATTGAGTAATGACTAATGGAAGACCTGTCCTTCACATCGAAGGACTGAAGTCTCTGCCAGTATCTATCTCACCTATTGAGCATATATGGGTACCAGTGCCTCATCTTGGTTCCTGGTCGACCACTACTTTGTCTACGGTGCAACAGGTTCGGGCACATCCGGTGACAGTGTAGGACATCACGCTGCAGTAACTGTCACCGCTACGGTCACCTTGCAGATGCATGCATCGGAACATACGGTGACAAGCTTCGTGGAAACAGACCAGCTGAGGATGAGACCATGACTGATCATCTAATGAATCAGTGAGTACTTGTGGATAGAACTGGTGAAAAGAACTGCTCTGGCTCATAACAGAACGAGACAAAGTCTTCATACTCTGACAATAAGCCATTGTGCGAAGACCTGCCAGTGAGGATGATACTAAGTTGCCTGACAACGAACCAACTATGCCATGGGCAGAGTTGCCACTAGTTCAGAATCGCCCACCGTCAGTGTAATCTGGCTTAATGTGTGACGCAGCAAAAAAAAAAAGAAAGTCTAGCACCGTCTGACAACATATCGACCCCGGGAAAGGAGGCCCAGGTTCCCAAAGTGTCAAAGTTGATAAAACCGCTCCGGGGAATGCCTACTCCTGCAGATGTCACTGGCGGTAAACTGCAACAAAAGATCGCCAGTGCATCCCCTCAGCAAGGAGGGAGTGATTAACCTATGGAGCAGCGTTTAAACGCTGTACCAACATAGGTAATCATGGCGGGCGCTCTTCCCTTTCATTTTGGTACTGTAAATGTCCGTGGCTTACGCAGTAAGCGACAGCAAGTACAGATGCTTCTTAAGTTACGCAATCGGAAATGAGATATTTCTGCTATCCAAGAAAAAAGGTTGAATCCGATGAAGACACAGAAGCAACTCTATCTCCATTCCTATCTGACTATAAGGTTGTGTAAGCCATGCAAAACGCGTTTCTTCTGGTTGTATGTTATTTGTTAGGAAACATGGCTTACATATAGGGAAGGGCGCTAAATGGTGTAATATTGATATCCATGCAGATTTGTGCGTGTTTATGTCAAAAAATTACCATGCAAAAATATCATTTCTGTCCACGTACGTGCATGGAGTTGTGGAAGTTTAATAGCCAATTGGATGAAAAGGCGGGATTTCGCGTGCAAGCAAGGCTGTTTGTGGGCCATCTATATTTGTCTAGGACTGTGTCTAACTTCTTTTGCTGTGGATTTGGGGTGGAAGTTTAATAGCCATGTGTGTTTGTGGGTGTCTACGTTGTTTATTTTCATTTTCTCACTGCCTACATTTTTTATATTGTTGCTTTTGTTATGTGAAAAAGAGTTGCCGTCACCATTGTAGGGTGACTACATCACTCTCATTTTATTTTCATTAAAAAAAACTTTCGCGTGAGTGGTTCCTAAAGCGAGTTACTGCGTTTATAGCTCATCTGTCATGCCGCAAAGACTTGCTTCTCTTTCCTGTGTGGGAAATATTCAAACAGGATGTTAAAATGATAGCTATCTAAGAATCGGTATTGGCCTTTGAAAGAAAGAATAATTACAAATAATTGTATAGACTTCAGGGTGAGTTGCATGAGCTTGAATGTATGCATCCGGGTCAATATATTGATGATATTCATAGTACCAAGGCGCATTTACAAGCTTTGTACACAGAAACATACGCAGGGGCATTAGTGTGTGTGCGAGCGCAGCGTTTCCTGGAAGAACAGCCTTGCAGTAGGTGCCTAGGTGATGATGGCCGACACGCGCTGCCTAAAGAAATACTAGATGTAGAGTATGGGGAAATCATTCTTAACCAGCCGACTCTAATAACTAAAGCATTTTGCGAACATTAAAAAGAACAAGCCATTAGATATAGATGCGTCTGCCAGCAAGCTTGTAACGTTGCTGCCCCAGTTAAATCAGGCTGATTATTATTATACAAAACTGAAACATTGATATCAATGAAGCAACTGGATGCATTGATTCGTTAGCAATAGGCAGGACGCCGACCCGAATGGCCTTGTATCAGTGTTTTTTGTTCCCTCTTATCACCATTATTACTGCACGGGTACCGTGAAGCCTTGGAAGTAGGGCACCATGTACAAAGGGCACACTGGCCTCATAGCCACAAGCAATGATGACACTAAATTGCGGAAACTGGGTAGGTATCGGCCTATTTCCTTATGCAATGTGGATTATAAATTTTTTGCAAAGTGTTAGCTCACCGTTTGCAAGTCGGGATAAGATCCGGGGTAGGTGGCATCAAACATGTGGCACCAGAGGCTGGTGTATTCCAACCAACGTTCATGTTGCGAGATGGGTGCCAGAGTCTGTAGGAAAGGGGGTTTGGCAGGTAGCAATGGTACAGCTATATTTGGCTAAGGCGTTCGACAGGGTGAATTTCCCGTTGCAGTTTAGTGTACTATAACATATACATATTGGACCCCAGCTCTTTAGACGTGTCAGAATATATTATCCAAATGGCTCGACGAGGTTGACAGTCAACGGTTCTCTCTCAGATTCGATTAGACGTTTATCATCTGTAAGACAAGAATACCCTGTCACAGATCCTGTTCAGCTTGTATTTTTAGCCTCTCTGTATGCG